>NC_042968.1:24269857-24440412 GCF_901001165.1 Salmo trutta
TTTTCCAAGCAAGAAGAGGCGTCACAAAAACCAGAAATACAGCTAAAATGAATCACTAACCTTTGATGATCTTCATCAGATGACACTCCCAGGACTCAATGTTACACAATACATGTGTTTTGTTCGAGGAAGTTCATATTTATATCCATAACCCCATTTTACATTGGTGCGTGATGTTCAGAAAATGTATTGCCTCCAAAACACTCCGGTGAATGAGCACATCAATTTACAAAAATACTCATCATAAACGTTGATCAAATTTACAACAGTTATTGAAAGAATTATAGATACACTTCTCCTTAATGCAACCGCTGTGTCAGATTTCAAAATAGCTTTACGGCGAAAGCACATTGTTCAATATTCTGACTACAGAGCTCAGCCATCAAAGCAAGCTATACAGTTACCCGCCAAGTTCTGGAGTCAACTAAACTCAGAAATAGTATTATAAATCTTCACTTACCTTTGCTGATCTTCATCGGAATGCACTCCCAGGACTCCCACTTCCACAAGAAATGTTTGTTTTGTTCGATAAACTCCATATTTATGTCCAAATACCTCCGTTTTGTTCGCGCGTTCAGATCACTAATCCAAAGGCATAATGCGTGAGCGCAAAACCCGAGACGAAAAGTCAAATAGTTCCATTACCGTTCGTAGAAACATGTCAAACGATGTTTACAATCAATCCTTAGGGTCTTTTTAACATAAATCTTCGATAATATTCCAACCGGACAATAGCGTATTATTTACAGAGGAAAAAGAAGGAACGGCACGCCTGCGTGCCTGCGCAGTAAACAACTCGTTGGTCCCAGGCTTGAGACAGCTCTTATTCTCTCCCCAGTAACAGTAGAAGCATGAAACAAGGTTCTAAAGACTGTTGACATCTAGTGGAAGCCTTAGGAAGTGCAAAATGACCCCACAGACACTGTAAAGGAAAGGCAATCAATTGAAAAACTACAAACCACTTCCTGGTTGGATTTTTTCTCAGGTTTTTGCCTGCCATATGAGTTCTGTTATACTCACAGACATCATTCAAACAGTTTTAGAAACTTCAGAGTGTTTTCTATCCAAATCTACTAATTATATGCATATCCTATCTTCTGGGCCCGAGTAGCAGGCAGTTTAATTTGGGCACGTTATTCATCTGAATTTCCGAATACTGCCCCCTGTCACCAAGAAGTTAACAAACTATAGTTTTGGCAAGTCAGTTAGGACATCTACTTTGTACATGACACAAGTAATTTTTCCAACAATTGTTTACAGACAGATTATTTCACTTATTATTTTACAGACTTATTATTACAGACTTATTATTTCACTGTATCACAATTCCAGTTGGTCAGAAGGTTACATACACTAAGTTGACTGTGCCTTTACAGCTTGGAAAATTCCAGAAAATTATGTCATGGCTTTAGAAGCTTCTGATAGGCTAATTGACATCATTTGAGCCAATTGGAGGTGTACCTGTGGATGTATTTTAAGGCCTACCTTCAAACTCAGTGCCTCTTTGCTTGACATGGGAAAATCAAAAGAAATCAGCCAAGACCCCCCCCAAAAAATTGTAGACCTCTATAAGTCTGGTTCATCATTGGGAGCAATTTCCAAATGCCTGAAGGTACCACGTTCATCTGTACAAACAATAATACGCAAGTATAAACACCATGGGACCACGCAACCGTCATACCGATCAGGAAGGAGATGCGTTCTGTCTCCTAGAGATGAACATACTTTGGTGCGAAAAGTGCAAATCAATCCCAGAATCAAAATCAAATCAAATCAAATGTATTTATATAGCCCTTCGTATATCAGCTGAAATCTCAAAGTGCTGTACAGAAACCCAGCATAAAACCCCAAACAGCAAGCAATGCATGTGAAAGAAGCATGGTGGCTAGGAAAAACTCCCTAGGAAAAACTCCCTAGAAAGGCCAAAAACCTAGGAAGAAACCTAGAGAGGAACCAGGCTATGAGGGGTGGCCAGTCCTCTTCTGGCTGTGCCGGGTGGATATTATAACAGAACATGGTCAAGAACAACAGCAAAGGACCTTGTGAAGATGCTGGAGGAAACAGGTACAAAAGTATCTATATCCACATTAAAACCAATCCTATATCGACATAACCTGAAAGGCCGCTCAGCAAGGAAGAAGCCACTGCTCAAAAACCGGCATAAAAAAGCCAGACTACGGTTTGCAACTGCACATGGGGAAATCGATCGTACTTTTTGTAGAAATGTCCTCTGGTCTGATGAAACTAAAATAGAACCGTTTGGCCGTAATGACCATCATTATATATGGAGGAAAAAGGGGGAGGCTTGCAAGCCGAAGAACACCATCCCAACCGTGAAGCACGGGGGTGGCAGCATCATGTTTTTGGGGTGCTTTGCTGCAAGAGGGACTGGTGCACTTCATAAAATAGATGGAATCATGAGGAAGAAAATTATTTTGATATATTGAAGCAACATCTCAAGACATCAGTCAGGAAGTTGAAGCTTGGTCGCAAATGTGTCTTCCAAATGGACAATGACCCCAAGCATACTTCCAAAGTTGTGGCAAAATGGCTTAAGGACAACAAAGTCAAGGTGTTGGAGTGGCCATCACAAAGCCCTGATCTCAATCCCATAGAAAATATGTGGACAGAATTGAAAAAGCGTGTGCGAGCAAGGAGGCCTACAAACCTGATTCAGTTACACCAGCTCTGTCAGGAGTAATGGGCCAAAATTCACCCAACTTATTGGGGGAAGCTTGTGGAAGGCTACCCAAAACGTTTGACCCAAGTTAAACAATTTAAAGGCAATGCTACCAAATACTAATTGAGTGTATGTAAACTTCTGACCAACTGGGAATGTTATGAAAGAAATAAAAGCTGCAATAAATCATTCTTTCTACTATTTGTCTCACATTTCACATTCTTAAAATAAAGTGGTGATCCTAACTGGCCTAAGACAGGGATTTTTTACTCTGATTAAATGTCAGGAATTGTGATAAACAGAGTTTTAATGTATTTTGCTGAGGTTTATGTAAACTTCTGACTTCAACTGTATTGCTATTCGATACTGTGATTTTATTGCGATTTGATGTTCCAAACATATTGCTCACTATATGTCTGCTGCAGAGAGACAAGAGAGATTAGGAGAAAACAAGTGTTGCTTTTGATCAGTCAGGGAAATAAAAGAGCTGAAAGAATGTTGGCTCACTATTTAAAACAAAGATGGAGAACCAACTATAAGATGAAAAATCCCAGTGTTTTTGCGCAGGTAGAGCGCTAGCTAACGCTACCTAACTCTACCTACAGTAGCCCCAAAGTGTTTTCTTCCCCCATCACTCGTAGTTACAGCAGATGACTTAGTGATTATGCTGATGAAATGATGATGCCATTGTGTGTGTGTGCTTTAGAAGTGGGTCAGTGACCTCATTATGATGGATCCTCTTCATCTGTCTGGCAAGGTGGAGAGAGAGGTGCCCGGGGAAGACAGACAGTAGCAACTTTTAGTTCAGAGTGAGAAGGATGAGAGCAGCCAGGTGTAGATGCAGGTATACCTGCGACTTTCAGGTAGAGCTGTTGAATATGCATGCATTTGGTACACTACCCATCACAAAACAGACACGAATTGCAGTGTAATTTGGTCATCTTTTTATCTATCCATAGTAGACCAGTGGAGAGGATGGCTGCATATGGGGTTAATGGGGGGTTAAAACCCAGAGAGACTGTTATGGAGGCTATTCTTTCCGATGAGTAGTTTTAATCGTTTCAGTAGAAAATCATGTAATTACTTGATGAGGGAAAATAGTGGTGCATCGACAGGGGCTCAGAGTGGGAAGATGAGAGAGAAATATAACAACCGAGAGGAATAGACTGAAAAGTATGACAGCAAACACTCGCTTTATTTTTCTGTTTGTAGTTTTATGGAAACGCCAAAGCTCATGCAGTATGTGTGCAATAAAAATTAACTTTCAAGAGGGCAGTGATGAAATGAGACAATAGGAGCTAGTGCTGTGTGTGTGTGTGTGTGTGTGTGTGTGTGTGTGTGTGTGTGTGTGTGTGTGTGTGTGTGTGTGTGTGTGTGTGTGTGTGTGTGCCTATGTGTATGCGTGTGTGTCTGTGTGTGATAGCTGCAGTGCTGTGAATGTCTGGCGCTGGAATTAGCCACAGGAGGCTCTCTGTGTGACACCCAGCACAGCTCTGCATGGGGCCACTCCTGGGGAGAGAGTCAGTGAGAAGGGCCATCCATGTGACCATATTGTTTTTGCCAGAGCTGTCTTTGTGTTGTTCTCTGTAATAAATTGCCTTACTGGGGCAGAACTCATTAGTTTTTAGTGATTCATAGTCTCCATGTGAATTATTTGGACCTTAGAAATATTAGGGAAGCTGTCCCAATCCTTTTGAAAGCATCCCTACCTGCCGCACCCATCCCTGCCCAATGACCATACACTCCACAGCTGTAATATAACAGTCTGATTCAACCCCTTGTTTACACTACCACCACCTTCTGTTAGGCTCGCTGCTATTTTCCACCCTTTTCCTCAGCTAAATGCGGCACAGCTGTCTCCATCTACAGTGGCTTGCGAAAGTATTCACCCCCCTTGGCATTTTTCCTTTTTGGGGGTTTGTATCATTTGATTTACACAACATGCTTACCACTTTTAGGATGCAAAATATATTTTCTTGTGTAACAAACCAGAAATAAGACAAAAAAACGGAAATCTTGAGCATGCATAACTATTCACCCCCCCAAAGTCAATACTTTGTAGAGGCACCTTTTGCAGCAGTTACAACTGCAAGTCTCTTGGGCTATGTCCCTATAAGCTTGGTACATCTAGCCACTGGGATTTTTGCCCATTCTTCAAGGCAAAACTGCTCCAGCTCCTTCAAATTTGATGGGTTCTGCTGGTGTACAGCAATATTTAAGTCATACCACAGATTCTCAATTGGATTGAGATCTGGGCTTTGACTAGGCCATTCCAAGACATTTAAATGTTTCCCCTTAAACCACTCAAGTGTTGCTTTAGCAGTATGCTTAGGGTCATTGTCCTGCTGGAAGGTGAACCTCCATCCCAGTCTCAAATCTCTGGAAGACTGAAACAGGTTTCCCTCAAGAATTTCCCTGTATTTAGCGCCATCCATCATTCCTTCAATTCTGACCAGTTTCCCAGTCCCTGCCGATGAAAAACATCCCCACAGCATGATGCTGCCACCACCATGCTTCACTGTGGGGATGGTGTTCTTGGGGTAATGCGAGGTGTTGGGTTTGCGCCAGACATAGCGTTTTCCTTGATGGCCAAAAAGCAACATTTTATTCTCATCTGACCAGAGTACCTTCTCCCATAAGTTTGTCACCAAAAGACATGTGGGAGACTCCCCAAACTTATGGAAGAAGGTACTCTGTTCAGATGAGACTAAAATGTTGCTTTTTCTTTAAGCAAAGGCTTTTTTCTGGCCACTCTTCCGTAAAGCCCAGATCTGTGGAGTGTATGGCTTAAAGTGGTCCTATGGACAGATACTCCAATCTCCGCTGTGGAGCTTTGCAGCTCCTTCAGGATTATCTTTGGTCTCTTTGTTGCCTCTCTGATTAATGCCCTCCTTGCCTGGTCCGTGAGTTTTGGTGGGCGGCCCTCTCTTGGCAGGTTGGTTGTGGTGCCATTTTCTTTCCATTTTTTAGTAATGGATTTAATGGCGCTCCGTGGGATGTTCATAGTTTCTGATATTTTTTTATAACCCAACCCTGATCTGTACTTCTCCACAACTTTGTCCCTGACCTGTTTGGAGAGCTCCTTGGTCTTCATGGTGCTGCTTGCTTAGTGCTGCCCCTTGCTTAATGGTGTTGCAGACTCTAGGGCCTTTCAGAACAGGTGTATATATACTGAGATCGTGTGACAGATCATGTAACACTTCAATTACACACAGGTGGACTTTATTTTACTAATTATGTGACTTCTGAAGGTAATTGGTTGCACCAGGTCTTATTTAGGGGCTTCATAGCAAAGGGGTGAATACATATGTTAGGAGAGGTGTATGGAGGCGAAGTCAAATGCAGGAGAGCGGAGTATAAATAACAGGCAAACTTTAATACCGGTAATAATATGATACAGCACATAACAAAACAAGTGCCAAAACACGGTCAAAAACAAAAGTGCAACGCCTGGAATAATACACGTAACAAATACCACCCTCAACAATAAACAATTACACACAAAGACATGGAGGGGAACAGAGGACCAAATACATGCAGTTGATTATGGAATGAAAACCAGGTGTGTATGAAACCAGACAAAACAAATGGAATAATGAGAAATGGAGCGGCTATGGCTAGAAAGCCGGTGACGTCGACCGTCGAACGCCGCCCGAACAAGGAGAGAAGCCGACTTCGGTAGAAGTTGTGACTGTACCCCCCCCTTGACGTGCGGCTCCAGCGGCGCACCGACACCGGCCTCGGGGACGACCCGAAGGGCGAGGTGCTGGGCGATCTCGCAGCATAGAAGGGTCCAACACATCCTCCTCCAGAACCCAGCATCTCTCCTCCGGACCATACCCCTCCCAGTCCATGAGGTACTGAAGGTCCCCGGCCCGACGTCTCGAATCCATGATGGATCTAACGGAGTACGTTGGGGCCCCCTCGATGTCCAGAGGGAGTGGAGGAACCTCCCGCACCTCTGCTTCCTGAAGCGGACCAGCCACCACCAGCCTGAGGAGAGACACATGGAATGAGGGGTTAATGCGGTAATCGGGAGGAAGCTGTAACCTATAACATACCTCGTTCACTCTCATCAGGACTTTAACCTCTCTAGGGTATGTGGGACGAAATCGTCCCACCTACTCAACAGCCAGTGGAATCCTGTGGCGCGATATTCAAATACCTTAGAAATGCTATTACTTAAATTTCTACTATTTTACACCATTTTAAAGACAAGACTCTCGTTAATCTAACCACACTGTCCGATTTCAAAAAGGCTTTACAACGAAAGCAAAACATTAGATTATGTCAGCAGAGTACCCAGCCAGAAATAATCAGACACCCATTTTTCAAGCTAGCATATAATGTCACAAAAACCAAAACCACAGCTAAATGCAGCACTAACCTTTGATGATCTTCATCAGATGACACTCCTAGGACATTATGTTATACAATACATGCATGTTTTGTTCAATCAAGTTCATATTTATATAAAAAAAACAGCTTTTTACATTAGCATGTGACGTTCAGAACTAGCATACCCACCGCAAACTTCCGGTGAATTTACTAAATTACTCACGATAAATGTTGACAAAAAACATAACAATTATTTTAAGAATTATAGATACAGAACTCCTTTATGCAATCGCGGTGTCCGATTTTAAAATAGCTTTTCGGTAAAAGCACATTTTGCAATATTCTGAGTAGATAGCTCGCCATCACGGGCTAGCTATTTTGACACCCACCAAGTTTGGCACTCACCAAACTCAGATTTACTATAAGAAAAATTTGATTACCTTTGCTGTTCTTCGTCAGAATGCACTCCCAGGACTTCTACTTCATCCACAAATGTTGTTTTGGTTCAACATAATCCATAGTTATGTTCAAATATCCTCTGTTTTGTTCTTGCATTCAAGACACTATCCGAACGGTGACGCGCGGACGCGTATCGTGACAAAAAAATTCTAAATATTCCATTACCGTACTTCGAAGCATGTCAAACGCTGTTTAAAATAAATTTTTATGCGATTTTTCTCGTAAAAAAGCGATAATATTCCGACCGGGAAACCCTATTTTCGTTCAAAGACTCAAAGTTGAAAATGGAGTCGTCTCGTGCACGCGCGCCCCCGTCTCATTGTTCTCAGATCGACCACTTACCAAATGCGCTACTGTTTTTCAGCCATGGGCTGCAAAGTCATCATTCAATGTTCTGGCGCCCTCTGAGAGCCTATGGGAGCCTTACAAAGTGTCATGTTACAGCAGAGATCCTCAGTTTTCAATAAAGAGAGTGTAGAAGGCCAAGAAATGGTCAGAGAGGGCACTTCCTGTACAGAATCTTCTCAGGTTTTTGCCTGCCATATGAGTTCTGTTATACTCACAGACACCATTCAAACAGTTTTAGAAACTTTAGGGTGTTTTCTATCCAAATCAAACAATTATATGCATATTCTAGTTTCTGGGCAGTAGTAATAACCAGATTAAATCGGGTACGTTTTTTATCCAGATGTGAAAATACTGCCCCTTTTCCTAGAGAGGTTAAATGGCCCCACAAACCGCGGACCCAGCTTCCGACAGGGCAGGCAGAGGGGCAGGTTTCGGGTCGAGAGCCAGACCCAGTCCCTTGGTGCGAACACCGGGGCCTCACTGCGGTGACGGTCTGCGCCAACCTTCTGGGCGGCGTCCCATGTCTCCTCCGTGTGCCGGAACTAGTCATCTACCGCAGGAGCTTCGGTCCGACTCTGATTCCAAGGAGTCAGAACAAGCTGATACCCCAACACACATTGGAAGGGAGAGAGGTTAGTAGAGGAGTGACAGAGTGACGGAGCAAATTTTGGGCCATCTCTGCCCAGGCTACAAACGCTGCCCACTCCCCCGGACGGTCCTGGCAATAGGACCTCAGAAACCTACCCACATCCTGGTTTACTGTCTCCACCTGCCCGTTACGCTCGGGGTGAAAACCTGAGGTAAGGCTAACCGAGACCCCCAGACGTTCCATGAACGCCTTCTAGACCCTCGATGTGAACTGGGGACCTCGATCAGACACTATATCCTCAGGCACCCCATAGTGCCGGAAGACGTGAGTAAACAGAGCCTCCGCAGTTTGTAGGGCCGTAGGGAGGCCGGGCAAAGGGAGGAGACGACAGGACTTAGAAAAATAATCCACAATGACCAGGATCGTGGTGTTACCCTGTGAAGGTGGAAGATCGGTTATGAAATCCACCGACAGGTGAACATGGCCGTTGTGGAACGGGTAAGGGTTGTAGCTTACCTCTGGGCAGGTGCCTAGGAGCCTTACACTGGGCGCACACCGAGCAGGAGGAAACATAAATCCTCACATCTTTAGCCAAAGTGGGCCACCAGTACTTCTCACTAAGACAGCGCACCGTCCGACCAATCTCAGGATGACCAGAGGAGGGGGTTGTGTGAGCCCAAGAGATCAGCCGGTCACGGACAGCAGACGGAACATACAGATGCCCAGCTGGACACTGAGTGGGAGCGGGCTCTGCACGTAACGCTCGCTCAATGTCCGCGTCCAGCTCCCACACTACCGGTGCCACCAAGCAAAGAGGCGGGGAGTATGGGAGTGGGATCCATGGACCGCTCCTCTGTGTCATACAGCCGGGACAGTGCGTCTGCCTTACCCTTCTGGGAACCTGGTCTGTACGAAAGGGTGAAAACAAAACGGGTGAGAAACATTACATTTACATTTAAGTCATTTAGCAGATGCTCTTATCCAGAGCGACTTACAAATTGGTGCATTCACCTTATGATATCCAGTGGAACAACCACTTTACAATAGTGCATCTAAATCTTTTAGGGGGGGGGTTAGAAGGATTACTTTATCCTATCCTAGGTATTCCTTAAAGAGGTGGGGTTTCAGGTGTCTCCGGAAGGTGGTGATTGACTCCGCTGTCCTGGCGTCGTGAGGGAGCTTGTTCCACCATAGGGGTGCCAGAGCAGCGAACAGTTTTGACTGGGCTGAGCGGGAACTGTGCTTCCTCAGAGGTAGGGGGGCCAGCAGGCCAGAGGTGGATGAGCGCAGTGCCCTCGTTTGGGTGTAGGGACTGATCAGAGCCTGAAGGTACGGAGGTGCCGTTCCCCTCACGGCTCCGTAGGCAAGCACCATGGTCTTGTAGCGGATGCGAGCTTCAACTGGAAGCCAGTGGAGAGAGCGGAGGAGCGGGGTGACGTGAGAGAACTTGGGGAGGTTGAACACCAGACGGGCTGCGGCATTCTGGATGAGTTGTAGGGGTTTAATGGCACAGGCAGGGAGCCCAGCCAACAGCGAGTTGCAGTAATCCAGACGGGAGATGACAAGTGCCTGGATTAGGACCTGCGTCGCTTCTTGTGTGAGGCAGGGTCGTACTCTGCGAATGTTGTAGAGCATGAACCTACAGGATCGGGTCACCGCCTTGATGTTAGTGGAGAACGACAGGGTGTTGTCCAGGGTCACGCCAAGGTTCTTAGCACTCTGGGAGGAGGACACAATGGAGTTGTCAACCGTGATGGCGAGATCATGGAACGGGCAGTCCTTCCCCGGGAGGAAAAGCAGCTCCGTCTTGCCGAGGTTCAGCTTGAGGTGGTGATCCGTCATCCACACTGATATGTCTGCCAGACATGCAGAGATGTGATTCGCCACCTGGTTATCAGAAGGGGGAAAGGAGAAGATTAATTGTGTGTCGTCTGCATAGCAATGATAGGAGAGACCATCTGAGGATATGACAGAGCCAAGTGACTTGGTGTATAGCGAGAATAGGAGAGGGCCTAGAACAGAGCCCTGGGGGACACCAGTGGTGAGAGCACGTGGTGCGGAGACAGATTCTCGCCACGCCACCTGGTAGGAGCGACCTGTCAGGTAGGACGCAATCCAAACCTGGGCCGCGCCGGAGATGCCCAACTCGGAGAGGGTGGAGAGGAGGATCTTGTGGTTCACAGTATCAAAGGCAGCAGATAGGTCTAGAAGGATGAGAGCAGAGGAGAGAGAGTTAGCTTTAGCAGTGCGGAGAGCCTCCGTGACACAGAGAAGAGCAGTCTCAGTTGAATGACCAGTCTTGAAACCTGACTGATTTGGATCAAGAAGGTCATTCTGAGAGAGATAGCAGGAGAGCTGGCCAAGGACGGCACATTCAAGAGTTTTGGAGAGAAACGAAAGAAGGGATACTGGTCTGTAGTTGTTGACATCGGAGGGATCGAGTGTAGGTTTTTTCAGAAGGGGTGCAACTCTCGCTCTCTTGAAGACGGAAGGGACGTAGCCAGCGGTCAAGAATGAGTTGATGAGCGAGGTGAGGTAAGGGAGAAGGTCTCCGGAAATGGTCTGGAGAAGAGAGGAGGGGATAGGGTCAAGCGGGCAGGTTGTTGGGCGGCCGGCCATTACAAGACGCGAGATTTCATCTGGAGAGAGAGGGGAGAAAGAGGTCAAAGCACAGGGTAGGGCAGTGTGAGCAGGACCAGTGGTGTCGTTTGACTTAACAAACGAGGATCGGATGTCGTCGACCTTCTTTTCAAAATGGTTGACGAAGTCATCCGCAGAGAGGGAGTGGGGGGGGGGGGGGGTGGCCCACCTTGCCTGACCGGCTGATCTCTTGGGCTCACACATGGCCCACCTTGCCTGACGGGGGTTCAATCTCCTCGCTGCCCGGATGTACTCCAGGTTGCGGTGGTCAGTCCAGATGAGGAAAGGGTGGTTAGCCCCCTCAAGCCAATGTCTCCACGCCTTCAAGGCTTTGACCACAGCCAACAACTCCCGGTCCCCCACATCATAGTTACGCTCCGTTGGGCTGAGCTTCTTCAAGAAGAAAGCACAGGGCGGAGTTTCGGTGGGGTACCCGAGCGCTGTGAGAGCACGACTCCTATCCCAGCCTCGGACGTGTCCATCTCCACTATGAATGCCAAAGAGGGATCCGGATGGGTCAGCACGGAGCCGAAGTAAACAGAGCCCTTAGCTGCCCAAAAGCCCTGTCCGCCTCAGACGACCACTGCAACCTTACAGGACCCCCCTTAAGCAGTGAGGTAATTGGAGCAGCAACCTGACCAAAACCCCGGATAGATCTCTGGTAGTAATTGGCAAACCCTAAAAATCGCTGCACCTCCTTTACCGTGGTTGGAGTCGGCCAATTACGCACGGCTGCAATGTGGTCACTATCCATCTCCACCCCTGATGTGGAAATGCGATACCCTAGGAAGGAGACGGCCTGCTGAAAGGACAGGCATTTCTCAGCCTTGACGTACAGGTCATTCTCCAACAGTCGTCCAAGTACCCTGCACACCAAGAACACATGCTCGGATCGTGTAGTGGAGTATATCAGAATGTCATCGATATACACCACTACACCCTGCCCGTGCAGGTCCCTGAAAATCTCGTCTACAAAGGATTGGAAAACTGATGGAGCATTCTTCAACCCGTACGGCATGACAAGGTACTCATAATGCCCTGTGGTGGTACTAAAAGCTGTCTTCCACTCGTCTCCCTCCCGGATACGCACCAGGTTATACACACTCCTGAGATCCAGTTTCGTGAAGAAGCGCCCCCATGCATTGACTCAGTCGCCGTGGCGATAAGAGGTAGCGGGTAACTGTACTTCACCGTGATCTGATTGAGACCTCCATAGTCAATGCACGGGCGTAAACCTCCATCCTTCTTCTTCACAAAAAAGAAACTCGAGGAGGCGGGTGAAGTAGAGGGACGAATGTACCCCTGACGCAAGGATTCAGAGATATATGTATCCATAGCCACCGTCTCCGCTTGCGACAGGGGATACACGTGACTCCTGGGAAGCGCAGCGTCTGCCAGGAGATTTATTTTACAGGAGGCGAGAGCCAAATCGGCATATTCTGGGGGGATGTGCACGGTGGAGACCTGGTTCTGGACCTGGTCTGTGACAACATATGCACGCACCACTTTTCCGTTTGTTTTTATTTTTTATTATATGAAACAAGTAATTTTTTTCATTTCACTTCACCAATTTGGACTATTTTCTGTTTTTATGTCCATAACATGAAATCCAAATAAAAATCCATTTAAATGACATGTTGTAATGCAACAAAATAGTAAAAACGCGAAGGGGGATGAATACTTTTGCAAGGCACTGTATCTCTATCCCAGGCTCTTTTACAGCAGCACGGCTGGGCTGGTAGACATATTAAAGCGGCTGTTTAATCATTACAGGAACTCACCGAGCTAATGACCAGGATGCAATTCTCTGCCCTATCAGAAGCATCTAATGGATGTGCCTCTGGGAGATCAAGATGAGTTTCAATATTAGGGTGGGCCAGCTCACAGTAGTAATTGCGCTGTGTAGCAACCTTACAGCAACCTTACAGTCAGGAAGCTAGCTACCTCGGTTTTTTTCTCCTCCTGGTTATTATGTATGCTGTACTTAACAGCTCCCCTGTGCCAGGCCAGGTCATTAACTACTGAATTCCGATTCTGTCGCTGTCCATTGTGCTGAATCACCACTGTTTGTTTAACCTCCATTGGCTGTTCGGCGCTAATAGATTGTTTTTATTATTCAGCCACACCAACTAGCAACATTGGTCTTTGCTCATAAGTTAGCCTACTTTAAACCAAACAATGATCTTCAGCCATTATGTCGCTCAACAGTGGACTAAATAGGCTAGGAAGTGTTTTTGACCATTTCACTGAAACGTATACACTGTAGTCTAATCCACAGCAATGATGAAGGTAAGAGAAGAAGAAGAAAATACTCTGCAATTAAAAATGCCATCTATACACAGATCTACTTTTTTTAAAACATTACAGCAACACATTCTATATGGTAGGCCTCAGGGTCATCCATTTCATCCCTTTAAAAAAATACTGAAAAGATGAAAGAGCTCCATGAAACACCTGCCATTATGGCCACTGATCAGCAGCATTATGACATGTTGAATTGCTGTCTGAGTGAGATGTCCAGTAATGGATAGTTACAGTATCATTGTCATTGCTCAGGTATTGTTGAAAACATATTGTCAACTGATTGCTTCCTTTGATGGATGTGTTCTACAAAGGCTACTCACTGTAATATTCTCACAATAGATAGTAGGAAAATAAATTGAACATCATACTGATCAAAATGAGAGCAAGAATGAATGGAGAAAGGTAGGAGGCCTCATGTGGAAATATAGGAAGGATGACAGGAAATAGAGGAAGGATGACAGGAAATGAAAGAAAGTGTGAGGAAGAGTGATATGTGGATGTTTTTACCAAGCTACTCCTTCTGTTCTCTGCCCTGAACAACTTACAATACCTGGAGTTTTATAGGGAGGGATGGAGAGAGGGATGGAGAGAGGGATGGAGAGAGGAAGAGTGATATGTGGATGTTTTTACCAAGCTACTCCTTCTGTTCTCTGCCCTGAACAACTTACAATACCTGGAGTTTTATAGGGAGGGATGGAGAGAGGGGTGGAGAGAGGGGTGGAGAGAGGGGTGGAGAGGGGTGGAGAGAGGGATGGAGAGAGGGATGGAGAGAGGGGTGGAGAGAGGGATGGAGAGAGGGATGGAGAGAGGGATGGAGAGAGGAAGAGTGATATGTGGATGTTTTTACCAAGCCACTCCTTCTGTTCTCTGTCCTGAACAACTTACAATACCTGGAGTTTTATAGCGAGGGATGGAGAGAGGGATGGAGAGAGGGATGGAGAGAGGAAGAGTGATATGTGGATGTTTTTACCAAGCCACTCCTTCTGTTCTCTGTCCTGAACAACTTACAATACCTGGAGTTTTATAGGGAGGGATGGAGAGAGGGATGGAGAGAGGGGTGGAGAGAGGGATGGCGCGAGGGGTGGAGAGAGGGATGGAGAGAGGAAGAGTGATATGTGGATGTTTTTACCAAGCCACTCCTTCTGTTCTCTGTCCTGAACAACTTACAAGACCTGGAGTTTTATAGGGAGGGGTGGAGAGAGGGGTGGAGAGAGGGGTGGAGAGAGGGGTGGAGAGAGGAAGAGTGATATGTGGATGTTTTTACCAAGCTACTCCTTCTGTTCTCTGCCCTGAACAACTTACAATACCTGGAGTTTTATAGGGAGGGATGGAGAGAGGGATGGAGAGAGGGGTGGAGAGGGGTGGAGAGAGGGATGGAGAGAGGAAGAGTGATATGTGGATGTTTTTACCAAGCCACTCCTTCTGTTCTCTGTCCTGAACAACTTACAATACCTGGAGTTTTATAGGGAGGGATGGAGAGAGGGGTGGAGAGAGGGGTGGAGAGAGGGGTGGAGAGAGGGATGGAGAGAGGAAGAGTGATATGTGGATGTTTTTACCAAGCTACTCCTTCTGTTCTCTGCCCTGAACAACTTACAATACCTGGAGTTTTATAGGGAGGGATGGAGAGAGGGATGGAGCGAGGGGTGGAGAGAGGGGTGGAGAGAGGGATGGAGAGAGGGATGGAGAGAGGAAGAGTGATATGTGGATGTTTTTACCAAGCCACTCCTTCTGTTCTCTGCCCTGAACAACTTACAAGACCTGGAGTTTTATAGGGAGGGATGGAGAGAGGGATGGAGCGAGGGGTGGAGAGAGGGGTGGAGAGAGGGATGGAGAGAGGGATGGAGAGAGGAAGAGTGATATGTGGATGTTTTTACCAAGCTACTCCTTCTGTTCTCTGTCCTGAACAACTTACAATACCTGGAGTTTTATAGGGAGGGATGGAGAGAGGGATGGAGAGAGGGGTGGAGAGAGGGGTGGAGAGAGGAAGAGTGATATGTGGATGTTTTTACCAAGCCACTCCTTCTGTTCTCTGTCCTGAACAACTTACAATACCTGGAGTTTTATAGGGAGGGATGGAGAGAGGGATGGAGAGAGGGGTGGAGAGAGGAAGAGTGATATGTGGATGTTTTTACCAAGCTACTCCTTCTGTTCTCTGCCCTGAACAACTTACAAGACCTGGAGTTTTATAGCGAGGGATGGAGCGAGGGATGGAGCGAGGGGTGGAGAGAGGGGTGGAGAGGGGTGGAGAGAGGGATGGAGAGAGGAAGAGTGATATGTGGATGTTTTTACCAAGCTACTCCTTCTGTTCTCTGCCCTGAACAACTTACAAGACCTGGAGTTTTATAGGGAGGGATGGAGCGAGGGGTGGAGAGAGGGGTGGAGAGAGGGGTGGAGAGAGGGATGGAGAGAGGAAGAGTGATATGTGGATGTTTTTACCAAGCCACTCCTTCTGTTCTCTGCCCTGAACAACTTACAAGACCTGGAGTTTTATAGGGAGGGATGGAGAGAGGGGTGGAGAGAGGGGTGGAGAGAGGGGTGGAGAGAGGGATGGAGAGAGGGGTGGAGAGAGGGATGGAGAGAGGGGTGGAGAGAGGGGTGGAGAGAGGGGTGGAGAGAGGGGTGGAGAGAGGAAGAGTGATATGTGGATGTTTTTACCAAGCTACTCCTTCTGTTCTCTGTCCTGAACAACTTACAATACCTGGAGTTTTATAGGGAGGGATGGAGAGAGGGGTGGAGAGAGGGGTGGAGAGAGGGGTGGAGAGGGGTGGAGAGAGGGATGGAGAGAGGAAGAGTGATATGTGGATGTTTTTACCAAGCTACTCCTTCTGTTCTCTGCCCTGAACAACTTACAAGACCTGGAGTTTTATAGGGAGGGATGGAGAGAGGGGTGGAGAGAGGGGTGGAGAGAGGGGTGGAGAGGGGTGGAGAGAGGGATGGAGAGAGGAAGAGTGATATGTGGATGTTTTTACCAAGCTACTCCTTCTGTTCTCTGCCCTGAACAACTTACAATACCTGGAGTTTTATAGGGAGGGATGGAGAGAGGGATGGAGAGAGGGATGGAGAGAGGAAGAGTGATATGTGGATGTTTTTACCAAGCTACTCCTTCTGTTCTCTGTCCTGAACAACTTACAATACCTGGAGTTTTATAGGGAGGGATGGAGCGAGGGATGGCGCGAGGGGTGGAGAGAGGGGTGGAGAGAGGAAGGGATAAGAAAGCAGAGGAATTGTGTAGGCAGAGGGACAGAGAAAGGGAGAATGTATCAGAAAGAATGGGAGGATGAGGTGGAATTGAAGTCCATTGTTTATACACAATGTTGTTTGCCAACACGTCTTTGCCTTTTGAATTGTCTTGGCAGAGGAGGTGGGCTAGATGAATAGCATTCAAGAGGCAGTGATGTAGTTATTTTTTATCAGAAATGTGTGAGAGAAAGAGCTTTTATCTCTCAAGTTTGGTCTTGACTTCTTGAAAGATGAACAAAAGACAGGAGGAAGAACTGCAGTACTGATCATGTACAATGAGACACCAAAGAGGAAGGAAGCTGCAGATTACAAGACTTGTAATTGAACCCTCTTAATGACCATTGTTTTTCTTTTCCTTCGTTTCAGCAACTCTGTATTCATTCACCAGCTGTAGATACTGACACACATGGGGAAAGTAGACATGATATTTTATGCCTGTACACTTGCCCTCTTTTCCTGTCTCTTTCCCTTTTTCTGTTGATAGATTGCTATGTCTGCAGGTTAGTGATGATTGAGTGGGAGAGAGCAAATTAAAAAAACACATTACAGGCTCACACTTCCCTCTCCTCCCACACTTCCCTCTCCTATGCCTCATTTGTGTATTTTTCCTGCATGTGTTTATTAGATTTTACCAACATATTGCCAAAGGGATATGTAGAGATATTCTTACAACATTTGCTCTTGGTCTTGCCCTTTCTCTCCTTCTCCTTCCCCTCTCATGATTGACATGCATTTAACAGTGACCTCTATCTCTCTTCCTCTCCCTCGCTATCTCTCTTCCTCTCTCTCCCCTCCCCCCGTCCCCCTCTCTCTCCCCCATCTCTCTCTCCCCCCTCTGTCTCTCTGCAGGGTCTCTATCTATCAGTGTGTTCCTGGTATCTCTGGGGCTGACGGTGTGTGCCGTGTGGCTCGTAGCTCTGTGTGGAGTCTGCACCTGGTGTCAACGCAAGCTGGTGAGTGGACCACTAACATTTACCTATGACATTATATCCTATAATTTGGTTTTAGGACACATTGTCCTTCCCAGAACAACACAGTAAGCAGGCTTCCATCCACTCTTCCATGACTCTTATTTATTTGTTCAACTTTTAATCTACTAGGTTGGTCAGTTATCATCGGCAATGATGACCTGGCCGAAAGGTCATTATACACATGTTCAGGTAGAATTACACACCCCAGCACTGACCCATAATGTTCCCCAGAGCTAGTAGGGATTTATCCTGAGTTAGCTGCCTGGTAAGGTTAGCTGCCTGGTAAGGTTAGCTGCCTGGTAAGGTTAGCTGCCTGGTAGGGTTAGCTGCCTGGTAAGGTTAGCTGCCTGGTAGGGTTAGCTGCCTGGTAGGGTTAGCTGCCTGGTAAGGTTAGCTGCCTGGTAGGGTTAGCTGCCTGGTAAGGTTAGCTGCCTGGTAGGGTTAGCTGCCTGGTAGGGTTAGCTGCCTGGTAAGGTTAGCTGCCTGGTAAGGTTAGCTGCCTGGTAGGGTTAGCTGCCTGGTAGGGTTAGCTGCCTGGTAAGGTTAGCTGCCTGGTAGGGTTAGCTGCCTGGTAGGGTTAGCTGCCTGGTAAGGTTAGCTGCCTGGTAGGGTTAGCTGCCTGGTAAGGTTAGCTGCCTGGTAAGGTTAGCTGCCTGGTAGGGTTAGCTGCCTGGTAGGGTTAGCTGCCTGGTAAGGTTAGCTGCCTGGTAGGGTTGAACCCCAGAACTGTATACACACACATTTGCACAGACATGCCCCACATCCTCATAATAGAACTGCAGGATAGTGTGAGAGAGAGGTGTTAGGCTGTAGGTGTTACATATTGCACAAGAGGAAGACTGTGAGAGACGGAGACATGTGAGAGACCGAGACATGCAGAGACATGCTTTGAGATTATGTCTGCAATGAAAAGCGCATCAATTCTCTCCATCTTTCGCTCTCTCTATCTCTCTCTATCTCTCTCTATCTCTCTCTATCTCTCTCTATCTCTCTCTCTCTCTCTCTCTCTCTCTCTCTCTCTCTCTCTCTCTCTCTCTCTCTCTCTCTCTCTCTCTCTCTCTCTCTCTCTCTCTCTCTCTCTCTCTCTCCATGACAATGCACTGTGTCCGTGCCCCTCTCTGTACCCGGTGCCATTAACATGGTACAGTTGGACACCCAGGTAATTAGCTGCGATTAATAATGAGCTATTTGCTGCCTGTTTCTGCCGTTTGGCTGTTAGAGGAAAGCAGAAAGATGGTTCATGGATCAGACATTCAGAATGAAAAGATAGTCTCTTTGATTAAATAATTTCACCATTCTATATCATTGAGTAAATCATATTCTATTAAGTAAAGAATGATTTTCCCTCCTCTCATTCTTTCATTCTCTCACCTCCCCCACCCGTACATCTGGTCTCAGTGTATGGCAACATATATGTGTATAAACTGTAGGCTACATTCACTACATTAACATAAGAAAAACAGTAATACACACATCCAAGGACACTAAAATGCAGGCACTGGGGATAGAACATGAGCACATTGAATTTTGTATCTAGCAGTTAGTCAATGGCAGAATCACACTTTTGAGTTCATATTTTGGGCTCCCGAGTTGCGCAGCGGTCTACGGCACTGCATCTCAGTGGCAGGTAGCCTGGTGGTTAGAGCGTTGGGCCAGTAACTGAAAGGTTGCTGGATCGAATCCCTGAGCTGACAAGGTAAAACTCTGTCGTTCTGCCCCTGAACAAGGCAGTTAACCCACTGTTCCTCGGCCGTCATTGTAAATAAGAATTTGTTCTTAACTGACTTGCCTAGTTAAATAAAATAAAAAGAGGTGTCACTAGAGTCCCTGGTACGAATCCAGGCTGTATCACATCCAGCTGTGATTGGGTGGCCCACAACTGGCCCAGTGTCATCTGGGTTTGGCCAGGGTAGGCAGTCATTGTAAATAAGAATTTGTTATTAAATACCTTGCATAGTTAAATACAATTTCAGTCTCTTGCCAGCTTTAGTTTATATGCTGGACCGAATAACTCCAAATTACTATTTTCTGCCATAAAAAACTCCTTGGATAAAAGTTGCAGTGCTTTCCGGTTGTGTTCTATTTTCTTGAGTATCCTTCTGATTCCATAACCTTGTGTGTGGGCTCTTGGTAGTGTGCATGGGGAATGGTATGGGAGATGTTGTGTGGCCATGATGGTGAACATGAACAGAATTCTCCATTAGGTTATGTAAACATGGCTTTGTGCCCTGAGCAGTGCGTGTGTGTGTACCTGCTTGTCGCCGGCTTCCAGCTTCCGGCTTCCGGTCCCATGCTAATGATTCATATGCTAATGTACACATCACTCTGAGATATTGGCTGCTGCCTGAGCAACTGTGATTCTGCCCATACGTTTCATCTGGAAATACTCTCCCCTGCTTTTGCTCCCTCCCTCTCTCCATCGTTCTCCCTCTCCTCTGTCTGTCCCTCTCCCTATCTTGGTCTCTCTCTCTCTCTCTCTCTCTCTCTCTCTCTCTCTCTCTCTCTCTCTCTCTCTCTCTCTCTCTCTCTCCCTATCTTGGTCTCTCCTCTCTCTCTCTCTCTCTCTCTCTCTCTCTCTCTCTCTCTCTCTCTCTCTCTCTCTTCTCTCCTCTCTCTCTCCTCTCTCTCTCTCTCTCTCTCTCTGTCTAGGAGCATTTGTGGAGTGAGGACAGCACATAGGTGGGTAAAACATGCCGAGGACTGAATTCAGCTGAGAACGGTTCTGAAGTGAGATGGAGATTGAATAAGCATGCTTAAAGCATGTAAATAATATGTAATGTTAGTAACTGGTATTACACACATTTTTATTGCTGCACATCTATGATATATTACCAGTCTGTCACACCCTATGTAGATTGAGGACTTTCAGTCTGGTCTTCAAAGACGAATCATATCATACCCTGTCAAATACACAGACACACACACAGTAAAACTACTCAACCCTCACTGTCCATTTCTCTTGTCCTCGCCCTTTCTATTTCTCTATTTACCCTCACACTCTTTATGTCTGTCTTTGCAAATACCATATGTCTCCCTCTTTACAAGTGTTTCGTAACCGTAATTCAGAGTCCACAGATGCTGAGAGACACAATAGTCCGGCGTCCCTTTGTGACATAGCTAGGCGGCTCTGAGACCACCGTCCACGGGGGAAGCACAGCTACAGAATTGTCTTTATGAGGAAGTACACAGAGGTAGACACAATTAGATAAATACAGTGATATTTAGCCCATGGTAGTTGATAGATGCAGCCCTGTGTAGAGGTGCAGTATATCAGCCCAGCATATGGGTGAGGGAAGATGAAGACGTCAGAAACAGGTCTCATGGGTCGATTATGGCAGGAAGGAGGAGGGACGGAGGAGAGGATGGAGGGGAGGGTGGGAGCAGAGGAGGAGAGGGAGGAAGCTGGAGGAGGGGAGGAAGGAGGGGATGGAGGAGAGGAGGAGGGGAAGAAAGAGTTGGATAGAGGATGGGAAGAGGGGAGGAGAAGGGAGATAGGAGTGATGTTGGCAGCCATTATGTGTGTTGTGCTGTGACAGACATAACGACAGCGGGACTGAGGGCTGAGGACAGATCCTTCACAGGGCTGCAGCATTACACTGTTCCTAGCAGGGAGACATCCATGATGTCTGCCAATGCACTCCACCTCTTCTCCCCCACCCTCTTCTCCATTCCCTTAACCCCTCCTCTTCACCATCCTCTCCTCTATTCTCTCCCCCTTCCCTCTCCCCATCATCTCCTCTATTCTCTCCCCCTTCCCTCTCCCCCATCCTCCCCCACTCTCTCCCACATCCTCTGATGTCTCTCTTCTCTCCATCTCACTTTATTCTGTTTCAACTCCCCTCATTCTGTCACTCTCTCTCTCTCTCTCTCCCACTCAATCATACATTGCCTCTGCTTTTCTCTCCATCTTCTTTCCCTTCTCTTCCCTCTCTCTCTCGTGTCCCACTCCCTGTCTTCAGTGTTTCCTCTCTCCTTCCCCTACTCTCTAGCCTCCTGAAGATTTGATGATAGTGTTAAATGATAGATGAGCTGCACTTGATAGCATATTCTTGACTGTTTGAAATCTAGACTTTTCTGAGTCCCTAAAACAACTGTGTGAGTGGATGACTGTGTGTGGGGTGGATGGGTGGACAGTGGGGTTAGGTCATTTCCAGAGATCTGCCCTCTATTGATAAGTGTTTATAACAAACAGGCCATGTAATTTGCGACAGAGAATGTGACAGTAAGTCTATAGTAAAACCCTTTCCTGCTCCAAACTGCCTTTTGAAAACCTTTCTTTACAGGGTTAAGGTTTCCTCTACTACATGCGATGTATATGTTTGGAAAACAACTGAAATGAAAGGAAAATCCATCATTATTTGATTTTACAAGGATCACATTGTAAATATTAGGTTTGGTGAGTAACACCTATTGAATCAAGTTAGTTTAGAAACTCAGCTTGAGTATTATTTCGATATGAAACTATAACAGTTTGAGTCAAACCATATCAAATGTATGATCTGAAACACAAGTCATTATAAGATTATGTATATAAGGCTGATTACCCATCACTCATAGTGCAGGGTTGATGTGTCCACTCAATGTGCTCTTACACATTTCAAATGGAATAGCTTTAGCTGTTTTCCAGTCTGTTTGAAGGGTGTAGTACTCTCTTTATTCATTGAAAATGTAATGAGCATTGAAAGGAAAAACCAGATTATGTAGCTGTACGTTGTGACAGTGTGTGTTTGGTGTTTACTGAGTGTTTGGCTTCAATGTACAAATTGTCGTAAACCCTGCATTCATTTGATACACAAGGCCAGGCCAAACATATAGCTGCAGTCATGAGTTCCAAGATGAATCATACAGCTGCAGTCCTGAGATCCAATGTGAATCATATAACTGCAGTCCTGAGTTCCAAGGTTTATCATACAGCTGCAGTCATCAGATTAATCTCAAAATGTTTCATTATAATTCCACTGAATGTTGGGAATTCTGGAAACTATTTTAACACCTATGTTTTATGTATGTTTGGGCGTGTACTGTTTCTGAGTGTGTAGTGTTGTATGTGTGTTTGGAGTGTTGGATGTGTGTGGACGTGTCTAATCCCCACTGTGTCTGATGCTTGATGCTCCCATCCGTTCATTCTGTATGGTTAACAGATGTATGGATTATTGCTGTGGAGAGGGTTTGGATTCAAATGTAGATCCTGAGAGCTGGCTGTATGTAGCAACAGTCATCAAAATTGTTATAAGGGTTTAAAAACAATTCTAATAAATGCAACAGTTGGACAATAGATGAAGATACAAAAAAAAAAAGATGTTTAAAATCCATCAGATATTAACTGAATTATAGCACATAAAACATTTTACTGGCACAGACAAACAATGAATGGATTCTGGTGGGAATTCAGGTATTCAATTTATTGTACAATTTATTGTACTTTTTTTATGCACTCATACAGTGCATTCGGAAAGTATTCAGACCCCTTGACCTTTTCAACATTTTGTTACGTTACAGCCTAAAATTGATTAAATCTACACACAATACCCCTTAATGACAAAGCAAAAAATATCACATTTACATAAGTATTCAGACCCTTTACTTAGAACTTTGTTGAAGTCCTTGAGTGGCCCAGCGATTACTGCCTCGAGTTTTCTTCGGTATGACGCTACAAGCTCAGCACACCTGTATTCGGGGAGTTTTTCCCTTTCTTCTCTGCAGATCCTTTCAAGCTCTGTCACGTTGCATGGGGAGCGTCGCTGCACAGATATTTTCAGGTCTTTCCAGAGATGTTCGATCAGGTTCAAGTCCGGGCTCTGGCTGGGCCACTCAAGGACATTCAGAACCTTGTCCCGAAGCCACTCCTGTGTTGTCTTGGCTTTGTGTTTAGGGTCGTTGTCCTGCTGGAAGGTGAAACTTCACCCCAGTCTGAGGTCCTGAGCGCTATGGAGCAGATTTTCATCAAGAATCTCTCTGTACTTTTCTCCATTCGTATTTCCCTCGATCCTGACTAGACTCCCAGTCCCTGCCACTGAAAACCATCCCCACAGCATGATGCTGCCACCACCATGCTTCACCGTAGGGATGGTGCCAGGTTTCCTCCAGACGTGACGCTTGGCATTCAGGCCAAAGAGTTCAATCTTGGTTTCATCAGAACAGATAATCTTGTTTCTTATGGTCTGAGTCCTTTAGGTGCCTTTTGGCAAGCTCTTAGCAGGCTATCATGTGCCTTTTATTGAGGAGTGGCTTCCGTCTGGCCACTCTACCATAAAGGCCTGATTGGTGGAGTGCTGCAGAGATGGTTGTCCTTCTGGAAGGTTCTCCCATCTACACAGATGAACTCTGGAGCTCTGTCAGAGTGACCATCGAGATCTTGGTCATCTCCCTAACCAAGGCACTTCTCCCCCGGTTACTCAGTTTGGCCAGGCGTGCAGCTCAAGGAAGAGTCTTGAAGGTTCCAAACTTCTTCCATTTAAGAATGATGGAGGCCACTGTGTTCTTGGGGACCTTTAATGTTGCAGAACATTTTTGGTTCCCCTTCCCCAGATCTGTGCCTCAACACAATCCTGTCTCAGAGCTCCACGAACAATTCCTTTGACCTTATGGCTTGGTTTTTGCTCTGACATGCACTGTCAACTGTTGGACCTTATTTAGACAGGTGTGTGCCTTTCCAAATCTTGTCCAATCAATTGAATTTATCACGGGTGGATTCCAATTAAGTTGAAGAAACATCTCAAGAATGATCAATGATCAACCACCAAAAATGTGTCCTGTCTAGGCCTACCTGCACTGATCTGCGCTGTCTAGACTGGCTCATGAATTACTTGTTGCTGTCACGTTCTGTTGCATAATTCAACAAGTATGTCAATAGCAGGATACCCTTGGATTAAAAATCAACACGCTTGGCTCCAGATTACACCAACAGTTGAAGTCGGAAGTTTACATACACCTTAGCCAAATACATTTAAACTCAGTTTTTCACAATTCATGACATTTAATCCTAGTAAAAATTCCCTGTCTTAGGTCAGTTAGGATCACCACCTTATTTTAAGAATGTGAAATGTCAGAATAATAGTAGAGAGAAGGATTTCTTTCATCACATTCCCAGTAGGTCAGAAGTTTACATACACTCAATTAGTATTTGGTAGCATTGCCTTTAAATTGTTTAACTTGGGTCAAATGTTTTGGGTAGACTTCCACAAGCTTCCCACAATAAGTTGAGTGAATTTTGGCCCATTCCTCCTGACAGAGCTGGTGTAACTGAGTCAGGTTTGTAGGCCTCCTTGCTCGCACACGCTTTTTCAGTTGTGCCCACACATTCTCTGTGGGATTGAGATCAGGGCTTTGTGATGGCCACTCCAATACCTTGACTTTGTTGTCCTTAAGCCATTTTGCCACAACTTTGGAAGTATGCTTGGGGTCGTTGTCCATTTGGATGACCCGTTTGCGACCAAGCTTTAACTTCCTGACTGATGTCTTGAGATGTTGCTTCAATATATCCACATCATTTTCTTGCTCATGATGCCATCTATTTTGTGAAGCAAAGCACCCCCAGCACATGATGCTGCCACCCCCGTGCTTCACGGTTGGGATGGTGTTCTTCGGCTTGCAAGCCTCCCCCTATTTCCTCCAAACATAACGATGGTTATTATGGGCAAACAGTTCTATTGTTGTTTCATCAGACCAGAGGATATTTTTCCAAAAAGTATGATCTTTGTCCCCTTGTGCAGTTGCAAACCGTAGTCTGTCTTTTTATAGCGGTTTTGGAGCAGTGGCTTCTTCCTTGCTGAGCGGCCTTTCAGGTTATGTTGATATAGGATTCGTTTTACTGTGGATATAGATACTTTTGTACCTGTTTCCTTCAGCATCTTCACAAGGTCATTTGCTGTTGTTCTGGGATTGATTTGCACTTTTTGCATCAAAGTATGTTCATCTCTAGGAGACAGAACGCGTCTATTTCCTGAGCGGTATGACGGCTGCGTGGTCCCATGGTGTTTATACTTGCGTATTATTGTATGTACAGATGAACGTGGTACCTTCGGGGGGGGGGTCTTGGCTGATTTCTTTTGATTTTCCCATGATGTCAAGCAAAGAGGCACTGAGTTTGAAGGTAGGCCTTGAAATACATCCACAGGTACACCTCCGATTGACTCAAATTATGTAAATTAGCCTATCAGAAGCTTCTAAATCCATGACATCGTTTTCTGGAATTTGACATCATTGACATAGTTTTCTGGAATTTGCTGTTTAAAGGCACAGTCAACTTAGTGTATGTAAACTTCTGACCCACTGGAATTGTGATCCAGTGAATTATAAGTGAACAATTGCAAACAATTGTTGGAAAAATTACTTGTGTCATGCACAAAGTACATGTCCTAATTGACTTGCCAAAACTATAGTTTGTTAACAAGACATTTGTGGAGTGGTTGAAAAACGAGTTTTAATGACTCCAACCTAAGTATGTGTAAACTTCCAACTTCAACTGTATCTACACATACTGTATCTACACATAAACTCTTTGAAAGGACCCTGTCTTTAAAAGATCATTTGTAAAAATCCAAATAACTTTGCAAATCTTCATTGTAAAGGGTTTTAAACACTGTTTCCCATGCTTGTTCAAAGAACCATAAACAATTAATGAACATGCACCTGTGGAACGGTTGTTAAATCACTAACAGCTTACAGACGGTAGGCAATTAAGGTCACAGTTATGAAAGCTTAGGACACTAAAGAGGTCTTTCTACTGACTCTGACAAACACCAAAAGAAAGATGCCCAGGGTCCCTGCTCATCTGCGTGAACGTGCCTTAGGCATGCTGCAAGGAGGCATGAGGACTGCAGATGTTGCCAGCGAATTAATTGCAATGTCCGTACTGTGAGACGCCTAAGACAGCGCTACAGGGAGACAGGACAGACAGCTGATCGTCCTCGCAGTGGCAGACCACATGTAACAACACCTGCACAGGATCGGTACATCCGAACATCACACCTGCAGGACAGGTACAGGATGGCAACAACAACTGCCCGAGTTACACCAGGAACGCACAATCCCTCCATCAGTGCTCAGACTGTCCGCAATAGGCTGAGAGAGGCTGGACTGAGGGCTTGTAGGCCTGTTGTAAGGCAGGTCCTCACCAGACATCACCGGCAACAACGTCGCCTATGGGCACAAACCCACCGTCGCTGGACCAGACAGGACTGGCAAAAAGTACTCTTCACTGACAAGTCGCGGTTTTGTCTCACCGGGGGTGATGGTCGGATTCGCGTTTATTGTCGAAGGAATGAGCGTTACACTGAGGCCTGTATTCTGGAGCGGGATCGATTTGGAGGTGGAGGGTCCGTCATGGTCTGGGGCGGTGTGTCACAGCATCATCCGACTGAGCTTGTTGTCATTGCAGGCAATCTCAACGCTGTGCGTTACAGGGAAGACATCCTCCTCCCTCATGTGGTACCTCTCCTGCAGGCTCATCCTGACATAACCCTCCAGCATGACAATGCCACCAGCCATACTGCTTGTTTTGTGCATGATTTCCTGCAAGACAGGAATGTCAGTGTTCTGCCATGGCCAGCGAAGAGCCTGGATCTCAATCCCATTGAGGGCATCTGGGACCTGTTCGATCGGAGGGTGAGGCCTAGGGCCATTCCCCCCAGGAATGTCCGGGAACTTGCAGGTGCCTTGGTGGAAGAGTCTGGTGCAGTCCATGAGGAGGAGATGCACTGCAGTACTTATTGCAGCTGGTGGCCACACCAGATACTGACTGTTACTTTTGATTTTGACCCCCCTTTGTTCAGGGACACATTATTCAATTTCTGTTAGTCACATGTCTGTGGAACTTGTTCAGTTTAGGTCTCAGTTGTTGAATCTTGTTATGTGCATACAAATATTTACACATGTTAAGTTTGCTGAAAACAAACACAGTTGACAGTGAGAGGACATGGCTGCGACATTAGACATAATATCACTATAATCAGAGTGTTCATTTTAAGAAGTTGCTTTGATTTAATTTGTAAACATTTCAACTGTATTAAAATCTAACTTTTTCAATTCCACAGAAAAATGAACACCCATCAAAATAGAGGTCTCTTTCTTCTCTTTCTTGTGATGTAAGTGTCTAGACAATGCATTAAATCCCTGACTAAGCAAGCATTCTTTTAGATGCAATGGATAGACTGTGTATTCCATTGAGCCCATTTCTGTGGTGTGTTTGACAGGTCATTACAAACATTTCCATTTCGTTACGTTAACGGGAAAAAACGACAGGCACAAGCAAGAGTATGAAAGAGTCGCATGAGTAAAATGAAAGCAATCAATCCAGCTAAATTTAAGTGACAAGTGGATTTTTCACCCCTCAAACACAGGAAATGGATCCTCAGGTGGGCGGGGCATGCACATGCCACTGTATGTGCTGGCTCCCATCCAAAGTGTTGCCTGGGATCATTTAGCATATTTTTGGCACCTGATGGCATGCTAAAGGCTCTGTAATGAAGGCTCCGCTGGTTAAGTGTTTTCAGATGTAAACAGCAATCAAGATAGCTCACAGAGAGACACAAGGCAATGGACACAAAGGAAATGATTTATCTCCTTCTCTCTCTCTCTCTCTCTCTCTCTCTCTCTCTCTCTCTCTCTGTCTCTCTCATTCTGTCTCTCTCATTCTGTCTCTCTCACTCACTCTTTCTCTGTCTGTCTGTTTCTCTCTCTTTCTGTCTCGCTCACTCTCTCTCACTCTCTCACTCTCTCTATGTCTGCCTGTCTATCTGTTTTTCTTTCTCTCTGTCTCTCTGTCTCTCTGTCTCTCTGTCTCTCTGTCTCTCTGTCTCTCTGTCTCTCTGTCTCTCTGTCTGTCTGTCTGTCTGTCTGTCTGTCTGTCTGTCTGTCTGTCTGTCTGTCTGTCTGTCTGTCTGTCTGTCTGTCTGTCTGTCTGTCTGTCTGTCTGTCTGTCTGTCTGTCTGTCTGTCTGTCTGTCTGTCTGTCTGTCTGTCTGTCTGTCTGTCTGTCTGTCTGTATCTCTCTCCGTCTCTCTCTGTCTCTCTGTCTTTCTCTCTCCTCTCTGTCTCTCTGTCTCTCTCACTCTATCTCTCTCTCACTCTCTTTCTCTCTCTCTGTCCCTATCTTTGTCTCTCTTTCTCTCACTCTCTCTCTCTCTCTCTCTCTGTCTCTCTCTCTCTGTCTCTATCTCTCTCTGTCTCTCTCTCTCTCCTCTCTGTCTCTCTCTGTCTCTCTCTCTGTCTCTCTCCCTCTCCTCTCTGTCTCTGTCTCTCTGTCTCTCTCTGTGTCTCTCTCTCTCTCTCTCCAGGGGAAGAGGAACAAGCCTGGGGTGGAGGCAGCCAGCACCCCAGATTCAGTTCAGATTCGTGGCCGAGGGGAAAACAAAGCCATCAAGTAGGTGTTGGGTGTTGGGGGGGGGGCTGGAAGAAGCTGGCTGAGCTTTGAGGGATTCCCTACAGCACAGCTAACTGGGACTGTCAAGAGGATGAGAGGCAAATACCTGGGTGTGCTCAAGTAAAAGGCAAAAACACTGAAACCCGCTGAGATATGGACGGCGAAGGAACATATTTAGCAAGGAAAAGGGCAGTTGTGGTTGTTAAATAAGCGTATCTTGACAACTCCTTTAAGTCCTTCCTGTGAAAACAAGAGGCATAAATTATAGCATACTTCATTTGACAGGCTTCAGATAAAGAGCATGTTAAACTCCAGTAAAATTAGGAACCACATGATGTGTCCCTGAACACTCAATGGAAGTGTAATAATGTGTTACTGATAAAGGGAAAGGGGGATACCTAGTCCGTTGTCCAACTGAATGTATCTTACTGAAATGTGTCTTCTGCATTTAACCCAACCCCTGATAAGCCACTAGTTTACTGTCCAACTGCAGTGTTACTTTATTTTACAGCCTGAATGTGATTACCTTGGCTGAGTTTCAGTTGAAATTTCCACTACATCTAGAGTTTAAACCTAAAACCATTGTTCTAGTTGGATTGCACTAAGGTACCCTTTATCTCAATGCCTTGTAAAGTAATATAGTCAGAATCACTTACACCAGCACTATATCTAATATTTTGCGTATCATAGTACATTTAGAGCTATAGCCCAATCCCAATAAAAAAATAGTATTTGATGTCCACGTTACCTGCAGCAATGTCTTGGTGATATATTCTAGTGTATGACTGTTTGTTGTTAACATTCCTGCTTCATGGTTGCAGCTGCGCAGCCCAAGACCTGACAGACTGTGGTTTTTGTCTCCAGCTAACCCAGCAGTCCTGACTGACGGTGGTTTCTGTCTCCAGCTAACCCAGCAGTCCTGACTGACGGTGGTTTCTGTCTCCAGCTAACCCAGCAGTCCTGACTGACGGTGGTTTCTGTCTCCAGCTAACCCAGCAGTCCTGACTGACGGTGGTTTCTGTCTCCAGCTAACCCAGCAGTCCTGACAGACTGTGGTCTCTGTCTCCAGCTAACCCAGCAGTCCTGACAGACTGTGGTTTCTGTCTCCAGCTAACCCAGCAGTCCTGACAGACTGTGGTCTCTGTCTCCAGCTAACCCAACAGTCCTCTCCCTCCTCTGTCACCATACCACCTGTTCTCCCATTCTCCCTTTCATCACTCTCCTCCCTGTTATATTTCTCCCTTCTCTCTTTCTGTCTCTCTCCCTTTTTCCAAGAAATGTTTTATCTGTGTAACCAACCTTTGCTGTTTCACTTTGACTTATAACATACTGTATATTACTCTGTGATTGAATACATTTTTAACTCTTTCACTGTTATCTAATCTCTTGTACAGAGAGAAGTGTAATCTATTCATTTGTCCATGAGTCTGGATGCTCACAGAATAGATGATATGCTTTTCCCAAACCCCATCCCCTTTAGACCGATAGACTTTTTACCTTCCTTAATTCACTTGTTTTCCTACTTTCTTTTCAAAGACATAAATGTTTTCCTCTGAAACTATATTATGAACATTATAATGGAATTACTTTTATAAATGCAGGACCAGGGCCAGATTACCGAACGGGCACACAGGGCACGTGGCCCTAGGCCCCCAACCTCCAGGGGCCCCCCAACCCAATTTGTTTTTGTTAAATTGGGGGGGCAGATAGCATACGATAGAAAAATGTGTGGAATTGCAGGAAATTTGCTTCAAAACTGCAACATTTTCTCTCAGCCTCATGGCAAAATGTGTAGAATTGTAGGAAATTAGCAAAAAAAAATTGGCAGGTCATCGCATTATTTGGTACTCATGATTGATATAACCTTTTTTTCCTCGAATGCACGGGATCTGAACACACCGCAGAAATGTATCTAGTTTTTCCAACAAATATTATCATGTCATTGCTTCATCACGTTTTACTACAAAAAGTAAGAGTACTTATTGTTGCCAGACGCAACTTCCAATACACTGACTTAGGTGGTGTCACGGGCGTCGTATAGAGGGGACCAAGGCGCAGCGTGTTGCGTGCTCATAATTATATTTGAATGAAAACTAACACTTAATACAAAAGAAACAAAACGACAGTCAACAGTTCTGTCAGGTTACGTGAACGAAACAGAAAACAACTACCCACAAAACACAATAGAAAAAAACCCAACTTAAATATGATCTCCAATTAGAGACAATGCGAACCAGCTGCCTCTAATTGGAGATCATCCCAGAAACCTCCAACATAGAAATAGAATAATAGAACTAAACATGGAAACAAAAAACATAGAATGCCCACCCATATCACACCCTGACCTAACTAAACAGAGAAAAAACAGCTCTCTTAGGTCAGAGCGTGACAGGTGGAGGATCCCTCAGGGAGGGTACAATCAATTTTATTAAACTGACCTTTATTAAACTGATTACTTTTATTAAAGTAATCAGTTTAATAAAAAAAGTAGTACTATTCTGTTGGTGTATGCACCAAACACTTACGATAACTCATTTCATGACCAATTCTGTACTCTGACACTAGATTTAGCTGACTTCTGACCAGTTATTGGTGGCAATTTTAATGCAGTTTGGGAGTACAGGCTAGACAGATCTGGGCAGACAGGGGGGAGAGACCAGCATCTGACCTCTGTGGCACTGCGGAAATGGGCAAATGAGGTGACAGTTGACAATTTAATGTGGAATTATGAATCCCTCCTATGGAAATGTTACATTTTTCTCTCGTGGACTTTATATTCACTTCAAAGGACCTGTTCAACAAAGTTCTTGATATAGATGTATTACCCATGGCCCTCGCCGACCATCGAGCCGTTCTTAGCAGACCCGCTATCAGAAATTACACTTTTAATTTACCGGGCAAATCCTTCTTCTTTTATTTGCAACTTCATTCTGCCATGCGAGCATATGATGTCCCCTGGGGCGAAACACTACCAACTCACCCCCTCCGCAACATTTTTGAGAACTGGCCTAAACCCAGGGGACTGTTTTCTGATCTATACTTGCAATTCTTAAAAGCATTTTAGAAGCCCCTGCCAATCGACCTACAATAGAAGAGACGTCTTACCTTCAATCACTGAAATGAACTGGTCTGTAATTCTCTCTTCTAGAAATCCTAATTATCAGAATATCCATTTTCATTTTGTCCACAGATCTTATCTTACCCTGCGCAAACTATTCTAAATGAAAATGAATCCTACCCCGAAATGCTCTCTATGCCTTCAAGGTGCTCCCGGTACCTGTGGGTCGGTGCAACTGTCCTGTGGTGGGAGGTGTGGGTGGGCACAGTGGTCCTGTGGGAGAAGATAAAGGTTTTCTCTCTGCACCATGGAAAAATGTGTTGAAATGTAGTAAGTTAGCTGATTTAAGAAATGGGGGCCCCCGGAGGTCGGTGCCCCAGGGCCCCTACCCCTAATGTGGTAGTCCGGCCCTGTGCAGGACCCCCTACCCCTAATGTATTTTCCAATTATTTTCTACAAATATTAGTTTCTCTATTGCCTGGATTGACATTTCTCTCATTCACCTATTAAACTAAGGTTGTTTCCATATCCTGTCTCTCTCCAAGAAACATCCTTCACTTTGCTCCACTGTGATTGGCTCTGCTGCTCTGACCTATCTTTCTTTCTATCCCTGAAACTCCTCCCTCCTACTCCACTGTGATTGGCTGTACTGCTCTTACCTGTCTCTCTCTCTGGCCGCAGTGATCTAGACAGGGACTTTTGGAATAACAATGACAGCAGCAACGTGCAGCAGAGATGGAGCTCCTATCCGCCCAAGGAGTTCCTCTTAAACATGTCCCCCTATGCCCCGTATGGAGACCCTCGCCTCACGCCCAAGTGAGTCTCGGTCGCGGCTGGTAAGGGACCCCTCTCTCTGTGCAGGGCTGTAACGAAGCGGGGGAGCCAAGCCTCTCACATTGAGTTCTGTGCCCCCGTACCCCCAACCCTTCACAACACCCTCAGTCTGACTCACTAGAACAACACTACATTCTAGAAACAGACAAACATTGCCAACAAAATATACATCCAAAGACACAGTACATTGTCTACATAGGAACATGCCACCCTAGTCCACTTGCATGCATTTCTCTCTGCCGGACATACACGTAAGAGCTACATGATGCGCAAAGTATGCGCTTTATATTCTACACAAGTAGCTCATTTGCCAAACAGTAGCTCTGAACCCAAGGCATAACCTAATGCATATGTCCCGGTAAAGGTCATTGCTAACGTCAAATGTAATAGCCTAAGGGGGCCAAACAGCATTAATAAGTGATGTTATCCACGTAACATGCACATCTTACATACAGTATCTACTGTTTTGGGAGAGTTCTGTTGATTGGCATTAGTAATTCCTTTTCCTGCAGTCAACTCGGTCTGAAAGGTAAAGCTATTTAGTATGCATTGTTGGTCATGCAGAACTAGATGGAGTTGTACAGGGCTGCCACTAGGATGTTTCTACTTGCCTCCCTGTACATCAGTACAGGGATGGCCAGGCGTGAGGTCAGCCTTGTCTCCCTCCAGCCCTCTGATCTTCATCTCGGGTGCGTCGCAAACTTAACCCTATTCCCTCTGGTCGAAAGTAATGCACTACATAGGGAATAGGGAGCCATTTGGGATGCAGCCTTAGATTGAATCAAGAAGGGGGTTGTCTCAAGTGGTGTTACCAAGACAGATCAAATATTAGTTGGATGGAGACACTAATAGATGCAGATCATGTCTGCACTGCCCCCCCACTATAAACACTATAAACACACTATTCATTATACTAGCCTTTCCCATCTGCACACATGAATATGTAACATGAATCTTTAAAATACACACAATATAGACATACAGAAACTGAACATACTGAAACTTAGCATACTGAAAGTTAACATGAAGAAACTTTTACCTATATACCAACATTTACCTATATACCAACCAACCAACCAACATTTACCTATATACCAACCAACCAACCAACATTTGAAATGCCCCCTATTCCCTACAGCCCTGCCAGCCTCACTAACCCTTAACCTCTAACCCTTCACCTCCAGCCCATGGAGTGCTACCATGGAGACGGACAACCCTCAAACCATCTGAGCAGAAACCCTTTATAGATCCCACTCACCCACCTTTCCACTGAAACCAACCAACTAACCAACCATCCCCTAATCTTAAGGGTATTAACCGTAAACCCATTGCCCTCGGTTTAAACCGTCCCCTCAGCTCTGTCATCGAGGGTTGACCGTTGTTTTGGGCTTTTGCTCCTAGTTTTTGCTGTTGTCGTTTTTTTGTCACATTCTATAGGAGTCCTGTGTCGTTCCCTAATCACCTCTCCTCACTCTCGTTGTGCCTCGTGGTTTTGTGTCACCACCACCACCACCACCACCACGTCTACCACCAGGTGCTATAAGGCTGCCTCTCCTTAGACAGACCACCTGAGCCCTCTGGACACACCAGTTACTCTATAGCTGTACAGTACAGTACATTAATCACTAAAGGCTCTAATGTCATTGATGTTTTTCCTGCACGGAGAAAGTCCTTTTTAATTTTATTTTATAGCTTACCAGAGAAAGGATAAAGACGGGGTTTATTCTCAATGGGTGTTTTGTCTTTAGAGTTCATGGGCTGTGATACAATGAACCTGCTAGGATCCATTGATCCCTTTTTGAGATCCAGTCAAATGTTTGCCCTTTTCGCCGTCATGTGACGAGGTCTTGAGCAAGGGATGGGAAGCCCTGTGCATAAGCTAAATATGAATGACCTTATATCTCCCTAAATGGTCAACTCCATCCCTACCCCTACCCCATGCTCACTGTAGAACTGTTGCAGGCTGGACGTACATATCCTCTGTCTAAAGTGTTATCCCTCTCGGCCAGAAGCTGTGTTCTCTGACTGTGTCTGTGTGTCTCCACTGAGTGTAGTGACCCTGTAGTGAAACTGTGTCTGGTCTGTCTGCTGTTGTCTCTGACGTTGTCTAGGTTACGGCTGCTTGTGCTGCTCTGGGTTACGCGGGATAGGAAGGAAGTGTGTACTCAACAGATTCACTGTGCTGATTAACTGCTATACACTACATGTCTTTCTAGAGGCTTTCGAGCCACTCACTCCAACAATGTCATTACACACACCATAATCTTTCAATCAAACCTATCTGTTTCATTTAACGTTGTAGATCCTACTGTACATAACAAAGTAGATCAACTGTTTCTTTTAAAATGGAAAGAGGCCATAGATAGCTTACATAATTCAATGATCATGACCCCCTCAGTTTTATTGCAAACACCATGAAGTCCTTGATAGAATAATCCATTTGGTCATGTATATTTAATGTGCAGGATAAAGGAAAGCTGCAGAATGGCCAGTCAGTCTAACTGACAGGTACTCAAAACACAGCCAGCATCTGTCTGTCTCAGTCCTACTGCACCCAAACACACACCACTCTGTCACTCTTCCCATCTGGTTCAGACAGACAGACAGGCAGGCAGGCAGGCAGGCAGGCAGGCAGGCAGGCAGGCAGGCAGGCAGGCAGGCAGGCAGGCAGGCAGACAGACAGACAGACAGACAGACAGACAGATATACACAGTGAATCTCAGCCCATCTCCCTCCTGCTAACCCAGCAGCAGCACAGCCTACTGACTTGCTGGCTGGCTGCTACTCCTCTGTATTGGAAACCTGTAGCTGGATTGATAACACTACCCCCATCCTAATGCTATTCTGCTGTGTGGTTCACTTTCCGGGTTGTTCTACCTCACTGATTCTACTGTTACTATCCACCTCTCTCTCTCTCTTTCTCTGTCTCTCTCTCTCCTTTATGTCTGTGTCTGTCTGTCTATCTGGTGCCCCCTGTCTCTCAGTGGGGTGGAGAAGGGGGATGGGGGCGGGGCTGGGTGTGGGAGCGGGGCAGGTCCCAGTCGCAGTGACAGCGTGAGAAGCATAGTGACGGGGCTGGGCCCTGGCAGCAAGGCTGGGCGCTGGCAGACGGTCCAGAGCCACATGCACGCCGGAGGCCTGAGGCCCAGAAAGTGAGTGACATGAGTGACATGGGTTGGCTGGGCATGAGGTCACGCATGGGGGGGGGGTATTGCTGAGCAGCACAGGGGTATGGTATGGATGGTTTGGGGGACTGCAGTCAGAAGCAGAAAGGCTTGTATGTGATATATGCTGCATTCGGTAGTGCAGAGATTTATGAAAGGAAGAATGGATGGAAAGAGGGAAGAAACTATTGAAGGAAATAATGAGCTGAAAATGTGAGTGCTTGTACTGACATTTTTGATGCATGGGAATATGTTGTCATGGTAAGGCTCTGTTGACTAAAGAGAACATCCTCTCTCACAAACAAATACCAAAAGTTACGCAACGTCTGCCACTGCTTCATCACTGTATTAGACCACAAAATATCTACTTTTTGATTTGGAATCTTATAGCAGGGCCGTTCTTAAGACGCCTGAAACTCTCCTCATGTACACTCTTAGAAAAAAAGGTGCTATCTAGAACCTAAAACGGTTCTTTGGCTGTCCCCATAGGGGAAGTCCTTTAAAGAACCCTTTTGGTTCCAGGTAGAACCCTTTTGGGTTGCATATACAGTAGAACCCTTTCCGTAGAGAGTTCTACATGGAACTCTAAATGGTTCTAACTGGAACCAAAAAGGTTTCTACTTGAAACTAATTGGGTTCTCCTATGGGGAAAGCCAAATAACCTTTTTTTCTAAGTGTGTATAACCATTTTAACACTTTCAGTCAAAATCCAAATCCCTCTTTACCTGCCTTCTTCACTCCTCTACTTTTTACCTCCCCCTCCTCCTAATTAAATCTAACTTTTTCCCCATTTCTGGTCTGTAATTGGTTTCTATTTTGAGGTACGCATGTGTGTCTATGTTTCTGCTGTAAGATATGTCTCACTCTCCCCTCTCTCTACCTCTGCCCCCCCTCAAGGCTCTTTAATTACAAATCACTCAAGGTTTTTAGTCAGTTTAATTGACTTTCTGGGTAGGAGATATCTGAGAAGCCCTCCTTAAGTCAGCAGGGGAGGATACAGGCAGCAGATAGAAGGGCTTATAGCCTGCCTGGCCATTTGAATGACAGGGTAGGTAAGTAATTTACTATACACGCAGATAGACAAATGAAATTTCTATTTGCAGTTGAATGTATTCAACCTTGGACAAGAGAGATATTGAAATAGTAGAGAAATGTACAGTGAAAGAATTAGGTGTTGAGCTGGCTACGGTATGTGGGTAGGAGCTGTAAAAAAAAGCCTAAGCCAACTTTATGACACAGGAGAAATGTATTTCTGTGTGAATTGGACTCCCAGATGTCTGGCTGGCCCTATGCCACGTATTCCATCCAGGTTTATTGATGAATCATTCTGTCAGTTATGACAAAAATATTTGTCGGACTGTAAAATGTAGCGCATACTGCAGCTGATGTGGCGCATACTGCAGCTGATGTGACGCATACTGCAGCTTGGCACTGAATGCATCATTGTTGGAGGAGCAGAGTGGAATTATTTTATTGAAAGACTTTTATTTGATGTTGCTATCTATGACCTGCTGCTTTCATAGATACACTTCTATCTCTGAGTCACATTTATTATTTATATTGTTATATTTTTCTCTTGTCACTGATAGCTTGTAAGCTTATCCCTATCTTTCATACTTAATGCATCCATCCATATTATTTCTACCCTACCTCATTCTTTAGATTATTTATGCCATATAAAAGGTCCAATGATAATACTTTGGATGAGATGAGTGAGAGGGAGGATTTAGGCAGTGGTGATACAGGTGAACACAGAGAGTGGGAAAGCATGATACTGATGAACTTCTATCAAACCAACCTAATGTCTTATATTATATACAGTTGAAGTCAAAAGTTTACATACACCTTAGCCAAATACATTTAAACTCTGTTTTTCACAATTCCTGACATTTAATCCTAGTAAAAATTCCCTGTCTTAGGCCAGTTAGGATCACCACTTTATTTTAAGAATGTGAAATGTCAGAATAATAGTAGAGAGAATGATTTATTTCAGCTTTTATTTATTTCATCACATTGCCAGTGGGTCAAAAGTTTACATACACTCAATTAGTATTTGGTAGCATTGCCTTTAAATTGTTTAAATTGGGTCAAACATTTCAGGTAGCCTTCCACAAGCTTCCCACAATAAGTTGGGTGAATTTTGGCCCATTCCTCCTGACAGAGCTGGTGTAACTGAGTCAGGTTTGTAGGTCTCTTTGCTCGCACAGGCTTTTTCAGTTCTGCCCACAAAATGTCTAGGTCAAGGCTTTGTGATGGCCACTCCAATACCTTGACTTTGTTGTCCTTAAGCCATTTTGCCACAACTTTGTAAGGATGCTTGGGGTCATTGCCCATTTGGAAGTCCCATTTGCCATCAAGCTTTAACTTCCTGACTGATGTCTTGAGATGTTGCTTCAATATATCCACATCATTTTCCTTTCTCATGATGCCATCTATTTTGTGAAATCCACCAGTCCCTCCTGCAGCAAAGCACCCCAACAACATGATGCTACCATGATGATACATTTATTACATCCCATCTTTAATTGGATTCACAAGGTCCTTTGCTGTTGTTCTGGGATTGATTTGCACTTTTCACACCAAAGTACGTTCTTCTCTAGGAGACAGAACGCGTCTCCTTCCTGAGCGGTATGACGGCTGCGTGGTCCCATGGTGTTTATACTTGTGTACTATTGTTTGTACAGATTAACGTGGTACCTTCAGGCATTTGAAAATTGCTCCCAAGGATGAATCAGACTTGTGGAGGTCTACAATTTTTTTCTGAGGTCTTGGCTGATATCTTTTGATTTTCCCATGATGTCAAGCAAAGAGGCACTGAGTTTGAAGGTAGGCCTTGAAATGCATCCACAGGTACACCTCCAATTGACTCAAATTATGTCAAATAGCCTATCAGAAGCTTTTAAAGCTTGACATAATTTTCTGGAATTTTCCAGGCTGTTTAAAGGCACAGTCAACTTAGTCTCTGTAAACTTCTGACCCACTGGAATTGTGATACAGTGAATTATAAGTGAAAATATCTGTCTGTAAACAATTGTTGGAAAAATGACTTGTGTCATGCACAAAGTAGATGTCCTAACCGACTTGCCAAAACCACATTTGTGGAGTCATTGAAAAACAAGTTTTAATGACTACAACCTTAGTGTATGTAAACTTCCGACTTCAACTGTACAATCCAAGCAAATCTGATGGCACTTGTAGATTTTCTGGAATGTTTAAAGCAACGTCCGTACACTTATCAAATGTGCTGTAATCGCTATTAGCACATTCCATAAGCCCATTCCAAGACACTTCCATACCCACTGACCATTCATATAATGACAGTAACACTCATTCTCACTAACCACAGCCCATCTTCAGTCAACACATTGTCCTGAGCTGTATGTGAGCTATCTGAAAGGCCATGTGGGGAGTATGAAGTATGACTGGTATTAATCTGGTCCACAAAGTCCCTCCTCTCGGGGCCCTGCCTCTGGTGCTCTCCAGTATAATTACTACAACGCTGTGGAGCTAGCCCAGGGCCCACTGAAGAGCACAGCCAACACAGCCAAAGGCTGTAAATCCTCCAGTGCTGCACTAGCCTAAGACAGATGCTGTTTAGCCAGAGCTTACAGTAATCATGAAGGGCAGAAATCGAAGGGGGAGAGTAGGGAAGCACTATTAAACTAGTGTAAAAGCAGACGGATGATTAGAAAGACAGAGGGGTTTGAGGGAGGGGAGAGGGTTGTTTGATCAGAGGAATGGGTTGAACTGATGGGTAAGGCAGGCAAGATGAATAGAGCTAACAAAGACCTGTTGACCTAAGAGAAGCAGCATAGTGTGAGAGGTAGCTAGGAGGCTAGTGTAATGTCATCATGGGGTAGAGGAGGACAGATTCATGGGATGAAAAAAAATGGATACAAAGGAGGAGGAAGAGGTCAAAGTAAATCAGGGAGAAAAGTGACATGAAAAGGGTAAGAGCAGTGGATGGAGGAAAATAGAGATAAAGGCTGTTTGCTCCTGTTTGGTGTGGGGCTGAGCACTGTCAAAAACACAAGCCTACCCACAGACTGTCAGACACTCACATACAAGCATCTATACAAGCATCTTCTACAACTGTATAACTACTGCTAAACTGATTTAACCTGACAATGCTCTATTTCCTGTTTTTCATCTCTCCATACCCTCCTTTCTCTATGTTGAACTCTCTGGGTCCGTCCTCATTTTTGTTCCCTCTGGTACTTGTATTGTACTCACACCATCACTCTCCCTCTGTATCTCCTTTTTTCCAATTATGGATCTCTTCTGTCAATCTCTCTGGTTACCACTATCCTTCTCATCTATCAATCTCCTTCCCTCTTCTCCCATGTGCAAATCCTTGTTACCCTCTCTTCCCTTGCTGCTCTGTCTGGTCAGTTTTGGGGACCCCTCCCTCTCGGCCGCCTCTACTCTGGAGCACATTCCATCCTCTGCAGCAGCCCGTCCTCGTCCCCTGGTGCGACAGCAGAGTCTCCAACAGCCTCTCACCCACCAGCCCCCTCCAGGCCCCAATGACCCCCCAGCCACCTCCCAGAGCCTGGGCCAGCTGCACACAGGGCCCGGGGGCGGGGGGCACCGGGGAGGCCCGCGGGGGGTGCGGGGGAGTCCGGCGGGGACAGGTGCTTCCCGGTACAGAGGAGCAGGAGGAGGACGCTCCAGGTCCAACCCAGGCAGCTGGGACCACATGATGGGACAGATCCGCAACAGAGGACTGGATGTCAAGTCTTTCCTGTGAGTCTGCTGATCTGGGAATCTTCTAGATTCTGCTCTTGGATCTATTCTGAGCCTGTCTGCACTGTCCTCTGTCTGTCTCTTTGGGCTTTCTCAACCTCACTGTGTTGTCCTTATTATATCAAATCTCCCCCCTTTCCTCAGGTAATTGTCCTAAAGAGTTTCATATACTGTAAGATTCACTCCCGAAATGCCAAGCCTAAGCCATGTACTGTAGCTGTTTTTTGGCATTACTTTAATATGCTGTGTAATTTATGCATTGTTCTTGGTTACTCTGTCTGTATGCCCTTTAGTGTCTGTTTTTAAGTTACTTAAAGTCACATGTATTATCTTTGCGTAGGTCACACACCCGAGGGTAGGGGGAAAACTATTTGAGCTAATAAGTATGCGGCAGCTGCATACCGTACTCTGAAGTCTTTAGTGTGTGTGTGTGTGTGTGTGTGTGTGTGTGTGTGTGTGTGTGTGTGTGTGTGTGTGTGTGTGTGTGTGTGTGTGTGTGTGTGTGTGTGTGTGTGTGTGTGTGTGTGTGTGTGTGTGTGCTTACAGTGTATATCACATTTATAGCCTGTGTGCATCAACATGGGTGTAGGGGTTAAGCAGCAGCATGTAGAAACTCCACATGCATTGATCTCCTGTCTACAGCGTCATTACTCCCACAATGGACTGTCACTATTAGAGGGAGAGAGAGATAAAGGTAGAGATGAAGGTTAAACCAAAGGAGACGAGGAGTTGTTGAGGTGGAGAGAGAGTTCAATTCTCTGTGTGGATATGGATGAAAAACTACCACTTCCTAATTCAATTTAGCTCAAATTGTTACAATATTTAGCTATGATAAAGCTAAATGTGCCAAATGTACGATCAAATGTACCGCTAAATGTATGTTTTTTTTCATTACCCTGCAGTCAGCAGAACTTCAGTACTTCACAGACCCCTCACAGCATATTGGAGAGAGTAGATCTACTATAGGTGGAGGAGCGATCCAGAGGCCAGAATCTCCTGACACATTTGAAGGTGTCACCGATTTTCCAATTAATCTGGTATTGAAATGATTGGCTGGGGATGAACTATTTGTTTGAGAAACAAAACACAGCGATTCCTTCTCCTCCTGTGTGTGAACAATGATGGATGTCTGAGGCTGTGTAGGGCAGCCTGCGGACCTCCCCGACCCCCTGCCCTCCACTTTAGTCTCTCTGGCCCATTAACACAGGCCCCAGACCAGTGACCTCCTCACTGAATCATCGCTCAATAAAGGCAGGGCAGATATGTGGAACATGGAGGGAGAGGTGGCCTTGCCCACAGTCCCTGTAAACATGAATCTTTCTGGGCTGGACTAAGGCTCCAGAGGATGGGAGGATGCGGAGAGGTGGAAAGATCTAGACAATGCGGACTGTTTAATTGTTATGATTTTTTTTAATATTGCGGATTTACAGAGATGCAGAGAATGAAGTTGTGTTACTTTTAAGTCATCATCTCCAACATTGTGACCTTCCATGATTGAGCTTTGCTTTGGTGTGGATTTTGGCCTATAAATTCATATCAGTTGTGTTCTTCTATTGTGGTCAACTTTCTTTTGTGGATTGTGTTTCTGTGTGCCAATGGAAAGTCTACAGAACTATGAGCCAACCAACCTTTGTATTGAATACATGGAATTGGATTGTGATGATACCGATGAATGAATCCTGCACATAATGTGCATATTTCTTTTTCATCAGGAAGGATATTTGATTTCATGTGAATGAAATGGTTTGGTGAACTACCATCTTGGATAGTACTTTATTTTGATCATCATGATTTAGTGACTGTAAAGAACGTGTATTGATCTACTTGGATTTTAAAACACAGACAACATTTCTGTTTTGTCTGCTTCGACTCAAGAGATAAGTATGGTTGCGTTAATCTTTTTGCAGGCAGTCGTGTTCTTTTGCTAAATGTATTTTCAATTTTAAGAGAGAGGGAGAGATAGAGAGAGAGACTGTAGAATGTCAGAAATAGAAATGCATGAAATAAAATATTTGGGTTAAATATGGAGGGAAAGAGAAACTGCTATAAGAGGGAGGAAAAGCACAAGCAGGATGAATGCTAATACATTTTTACATCGTGATGAATAGCTGTATGATGCACAGACTCCATGTGTCATTTAGGTAGTTGGACATGGAGCAAAACATCTTCAGCCTCCTCACAGACTGCACTAAAATATGATTACTACTACTATTAACTACACACTGCGAGTTTGTCCCCCAAAGACAATATGTTGTGATATTCTTGTGCAGGAAGACCGAAGATGATTAGAGAACAGTGAGGGTCAGAGTGGGTTTTGTTGAACAGGGGTCAGGAATGTGTTATGTAAAGGCCCTGTGAGGGAAGGAAGAGAATGATGGAGAGAGTTAGACAGGACAGGGTCCAGGGAAACAGTGACTCACCTCACAGCTTTACACAATCCGGGGTAGAGGATCCCCTAGGGGAAGCTAAGGGGGTGTGTGTGTGTGTGTGTGTGTGTGTGTGTGTGTGTGTGTGTGTGTGTGTGTGTGTGTGTGTGTGTGTGTGTGTGTGTGTGTGTGTGTGTGTGTGTGTGTGTGTGTGTGTGTGTGTGTGTGTGTGAATATTTGCTTGTTAAGAGCACTGTGTGCCTGGCCCTTTCAGACTTCAGCATACTTCAATATGACTAAAGCCTGTAACACGGTACGCTTCCTAGCTCACAGAAAGTAAACAATCTGTGTCTACAACAGGTTGGGTTCAATTAAATGTTTCAAGGATGAGGTTTTGTATCAATCCAAGTGATAATATGTAAATGTTTCACCAATAAACATCGTCCTTTCTCTCCTCTTTACAGTTTTTTTTAACTACCTGTCTCTACTCTGTCTCTGTACTCGTTGTGTGTGTGTGTGTTTGTGTGTGTGTGTTGTTGTGTGGAGCAGCGAGGGGAAGATGGTTGTTCTGTCACTAGCGATCGGGCTGGCTGAACAAGATGACTTCGCCAACCTCCCAGATCTACAGGAAGCACCAGCGTGCCAAGAAAACTCAACTCCACCGGACAAATCAAGGTACCAGCCAGCCTACGAACAAAAGAGTGAAAGGATGAGAAAGAGGGAGAGGGTGAAAGACAAAGAAAGAAAGAAAGAAAGAAAGAAAGAAAGAAAGAAAGAAAGAAAGAGAAAGAAAGAAAGAAAGAAAGAAAGAGTTGAGAAATAAAGCCCTGGTGAAATGAGATAAGAGAGATTGAAGGAAAATAGTTGGTGTAGACTTCTCAGCAGTGTGTGTTATGTTCAGAGGTTCAGAGCAGATCTTTATGGTCCAGTTTTGAAGCTACTGTGTGATCGGCATGATCCACAATGAGAGGGAGCCTATAACAACCCAATGGGGACGCTGTAATTGGATGGGCTGACAGAAGCATCTGATTGGTTGGTTTCAGTGTCTTCCTGCTGTGAGAGTCCTGAGTTAGTACGTTAGTAACAGGATTAGATATAGTCACTCTGAGAAGGTAGCAAGAAGTAATGACTTTTATTATATATTAAATAAGCATCTGCTCACCATATATTGTCTCTGATCCCAGCCCATCAACCATTCCCCAATTCATTCTCCTGATTTGAAATAGGAATTATCAGGTAATAACACTAGAATGTCCAATCATCAAGTGTTAACTATGTGTCTACATCCTGTCCCACTTCATTGGTCCTAGCCTTACCGCAACGTGTTTGTTTACTTTTGCCATTCTAAGTCAGCTTTGGCTTTGTTTCCTCAGTTTTTCCATCTTTCCTTTTTCATGCTCCCTTGTTCTTTTCATGCTCCCTCTCATCCTGCCTCCCCCTTGTTAGCCTGTTTGCCTCCCGCTCTTCCTCGCCAGCTCAAAGAGGGTTTGATCTGCGTGTCTCCGTTCCTCAGCAGGGAGCATGGTGGGGGTGGACTCATTATTCGGGAGTGTGGTCCCCCCGTGTGAAATGCCTGTCTAAAAATATGCTAACCGTTCTTCTGCCACCGACTCCATATGTATTCCCCAACAGCTGTCAGAGACAAACACGCTAACAGCCAACTACCAGCTGGGAAATAAGAACCAGAGCAACTCTTGTGGTGAGCAAACAGCTAGATAGGCTGCCGTGTTATCACCTAAAACGTTCTCAGGACTTGAGTGCTCTGCTTGCCTCCTGTCCCTCATGGGTAGTGGACTGTACATAAATCCCTATTATTGGGTAAGGAGTCCTACTGTGTAAGGTGGTGTAGTAGTGAGCGCTTTTATATGGTAGCGTTCAGTACATTTCTGTCCCAGATGAGCAATAGAACAGCTATTACATTTATCAGACAATAGTTAGTTTTCACTGAATTTCTCTGATGTAGACTATTTTGTACTGCATCTTATGATGTCAATACCATTTGTAATGCCTCCTGGAATTTCCACATTTCCTTTGTGCTCAGTTCTAAAAGGAACAAAATATGATGATGGTAGATGGAGTTCTGTGCAGCGGTCAGAATACATAAGAATTTTGTTCTGAAGGCACGCTATTGTGCTGTATTGGCCTGTGGGTTTGTCCTGTCGTGGTCATGCTAATCGTATTTCACGGTCATGCCACGGTTATGACCTGTTCAGCCTTAAAAGGCCTACATTGCAGTCTCGGTGTGGAGGCACGCCTGCATGCTCATCTTCTCCCTCATCCTGGTCGGGTGCCTGTCCAACATCAGTCTTTAATCAATGTGATCTGGTGCGAGGCACAATCGCGTGGGCCAACTGGTCTAGTGTCCTTCCACAATGAATAACCACTTTCAATCATCATCTCTGTCCATCTCTCAGTCTCTCTAGTTACCCCTGTGTGGGTCCCAGTGGCCCTGCCTTGCCTGCCCCTGCCTTGCCTTGCCTGCCCCTGCCTTGCCTGCCCCTGCCTTGCCTGCCCCTGCCTTGCCTGCCCCTGCCTTGCCTGCCCCTGGCTTATGATGGATCCCAGCAGACTGAAGATGATGGAAATGGATGATCCCTGTGTGTGTGTGTGTGTGTGTGTGTGTGTGTGTGTGTGTGTGTGTGTGTGTGTGTGTGTGTGTGTGTGTGACAGAGAGACAGAGAGATAGAGAGAGAGCACACATATGCTGTCAGACAAAGAGAGAAACCTTTGTTTTCAGGTTGCTAGTGAAATGTACACTCACTGCCAAAAAGACAGAAGTATTCACTCAAAGAGAAATGGAACCATTCACAATTCAGATGCCTAGAAACATACAGTTCAATGAGATGAATAAATACACATACAGGCTGAGATGAAACTGACATTGACAGACAAAGCATATACCCTCCGTCCATACACACACCTTACTATATATTAGAATAGGATGTCCTTGCATAGACAGAGAAAGGGTCATTGGTAGAGAGGGAAGGTTAATCATTCTCTCAAATGGAGAATATGTTCTGCTGCATCCGTGAGACCAGTCTTGTTTATCCCTGTAGAACTGAGTACAACGGAATATTATCTCTTTTGGGCAGAGAGAGAATCTTTATTCAGATGGATGGAGAATGATATGCCTTGGCTCATTCTCAGGAGACAGGAGTGTGCACTCAGATGCTTAGAAACAGGTAATCAAAGCTTCGTGAGAAGCATAAACTAGAGGCAGCGTAATCTCTGTTTCTTTTGCTCTGGCAGCTCAATTAGAAACTAATCATAGTGTTACAGCACAACTCTAAAGCCAGTGATAACCAAGCTCTATCCACAAGGAGATGAGGGAGGAAAACTATGGAATTATCCTGGAAGTCATTCGTATTTATTAGTAGTCTGGAAAAATTTGTGCTGAGAGATTAGTGATGCTCCACAAAGTAGTCTAACCCGAGTGTTGTCTGACTCTAAAGCATGCTACTGCAGCTGCTTCTATTGAGCATTGTACTGTTCTCTGACGATGCCATTCTTACAGATATGATATCTGATCCAGAAAGTGTTTGTATTGTAAAAATTCAGTCCAAATAGTGAATACAGTATTCTGTAGGCAATACCTTAACGCTGGTTATTGAAGTTGTGGTCATCGAGTCATGCACTGGTGGCTGAGGTCCATTGTGTCAGAGGCCTTAAGCCTCACGGCTGACTGGAGTCACTGGACTGACCCTCCCACCAACATGCAGTAGCTACAGAGTTTTATCATGGCAGCTCAATATCATTACCATCTCAGAAATCAAATCTGCTGTAGCATGACAGTGCTAGCCCCCAGACACGCAGACACACAGAGAACACGTAAATCAGGAGCTCAACGCTCCATGCTCTTTGAGCCTGGACCACCAACTCCTAGGAGCCAGAGTTTCTTCATCTGGCCTATAATCAAATTGAGTCAAGCCTTATAATTACTCTTCTGGCTTGGCAACGGTCTCCATGGCCGCCTCTGGAGCTAGCTCAGGGAAACTTGATTGGTTGGGAACAGCAATATAGGTCAGCACAAAAGAGCCATATAAAAAAAAAGTCAGCTCTGTCGCAGAATGCCATTCACCATGCCTTGCTGAGGCGTTTGAGTCGGAACACAAAGTTGATTAAAGGAAAGCGCAGTTATATAATCTGATGGAAAATAGTGAGAAATCCGCTTCGGAAGTCCTATGTGGAAAAAAGCGCTGCATAAATTCACCTTAAATAATATCTATGTGAGATATGAGGAGGAAATGACATCACTTTACCATCTCTTTACTTTACTAGGGGTTTGTGCAATAAAAGGCAGTTTAAAGATCAGTTGAAGCATCAACCAGCATTCACGGAATACCAACCAATCAGGATGACTCAGACTCAGGTTGGAGAAAAGTATTCAAACAGCAGTTAGCTGGACAACATATAGTAGATGGCTCCATTAGTTGTATTAAGCTGGTACGGAGGGAGGTAGCCTGCTGATATGTTGGATGTTTGCACTGAGTGGGCTGACACCAGAGCTCAGGCCTCATCCATCACAGCCTAGGGACCTGTGATTGTGTTGCGCTGCTCTCCTGGGGCATTGTATGATCAGCATGCCCATATACTGAATGTTTATGGATACACGCTTTCTCCCAAGCCAGGTCCCCCTGTTGATCCCTCATCTCTTATGTTTTCACCACTCTACCCCCTCTCCCATCATTAGAACCCACCCCTCACTCCCACTCCACCTCACCTCCATCTCCTCCCTCCATCATGCTGCCCTCTACAACACCAAGCCCGCTCCTCTCAATCCATCTCTCCATCTCTCATTCTTTCTCACTGTCTCTCTCTGCCTCTCATGCAGTCTCTCTTCCTCCCTTGATCTAATTGATCTATTAACCCTTTACTTACCTTCCCTCCCTTTGTCAGTCATTTCTTTCCCTCCCTCTACCTCTCTATCTCTTTATTCATCTAATCCTGCTTCCCCTGGGGGTGTTGACTGGCGCTCTGATGGGATGATGTCAGAGCTCCGGTCCTCTGTCAGGGTGGATGACTGTCTGCCCAGGCAGCCTGGCTGGGTTACATCTGCATCACTGCTGAATATCACAACAGGGGAATGAGATTCCTGTGGGCAGCACACACACACACTCTCACACACAGATATGGAGATGGAGAAAAAGGAGTAGGGACACATACACACAGGAAAAGAGACACTCCAGAGATTCACATACACTCTATGTAATCAAAATGCAAAACGTGTCTTGGGCTCAGCCTGTTTGGGGACCTGTATTTGATACTTAAGCAAGTCAATTGTTTTTGCAGTGAAGCACCACTGTTTCTCTCCTATAATACTATGAAGATGCTTATATCATTCATATCTCATGAAGGCTTGCCTGCTATGAATGATATTATCGAGAGTACATTGAAAGATATTCTGCTCTACCAAACTCATCATTCCACCTCCATATAACTCCATGAACTCTATCTAACTCCATCTAACTTCATTAAATCTATCTAACATCATCTAACTCCATTAACTTCATTAAACTTCATTAACTCAATCTAACGCCATCTAACTCCATTAACTCTATCTAACTCCATTAAACTTCATTAACTCAATCTAACGGCATCTAATTTCATTAACTCTATCGAACTCCATCTAACTTCATTAACTCAATCTAACTCCATTAACTCCATTAACTCTATCGAACTCCATCTAATTTCATGAACTCTATCTAACTCCATCTAACTTCATTAAATCTATCTAACATCATCTAACTCCATTAACTCCATTAAACTTAATTATCTCAATCTAACTCCATCTAATTTCATTAACTCTATCTAACTCCATCTAACTTCATTAACTCTATCTAACTCCATCTAACTCCATTAACTCAATATAACTCCATTAACTCCATTAACTCTATCGAACTCCATCTAATTTCATTAACTCTATCTAACTCCATCTAACTCCATTAACTCAATCTAACTCCATTAACTCCATTAACTCTATCGAACTCCATCTAATTTCATTAACTCTATCCAACTCCATCTAACTCCATTAACTCAATCTAACTCCATTAACTCTATCGAACTCCATCTAACTCCATTAACTCTATATAACTCAATCTAAGTCCATTAACTTCATCTAACTCCATTAACTCTATCTAACTCCATTAACTCTATCTAACTCTATTAACTCTATCTAACTCCATTAACTCCATTAACTCCATTAACTCAATCTAACTCCATAAACTCAATCTAACTCCATTGACTCTATCTAACTCCATCTAACTCTATTAACTCAATCTAACTCCATTAACTCTATCTAATTCCATCAAACTCCATTAACTCCATTTTTTTTATCTAACTCCATTAACTCCATCTAACTCCATTGAACTCCATCTAACTCCATTAACTCTATCTAACTCCATTAACTGTTATTTAACTCCATTTAACGTCATTAACTCTATCTAACATCATCTAACTCCGTTAACTCAATCTAAATCCATTAACTCTATGTAACTCCATTAACTCTATCTAACTCCATTTTCTCTATCTAACTCCATTAACTCTATTAACTCCATTAACTCCATTAACTTCATTAACTCAATCTAACTCCATTATCTCTATTGAACTCCATCTAACTTCATTAACTCTATATAACTCAATCTAAGTCCATTAACTTCATCTAACTCCATTAACTCTATCTAACTCCATTAACTCTATCTAACTCTATTAACTCTATCTAACTCCATTAACTCCATTAACTCCATTAACTCAATCTAACTCCATAAACTCAATCTAACTCCATTGACTCTATCTAACTCCATCTAACTCTATTAACTCAATCTAACTCCATTAACTCTATCTAATTCCATCAAACTCCATTAACTCCATTTTTTCTATCTAACTCCATTAACTCCATCTAACTCCATTGAACTCCATCTAACTCCATTAACTCTATCTAACTCCATTAACTGTTATTTAACTCCATTTAACGTCATTAACTCTATCTAACATCATCTAACTCCGTTAACTCAATCTAAATCCATTAATTCTATGTAACTCCATTAACTCTATCTAACTCCATTTTCTCTATCTAACTCCATTAACTCTATTTAACTCTATTAACTCCATTAACTCCATTAACTTCATTAACTCAATCTAACTCCATTAACTCAATCTAACTCCATTGTCTCAATCTAACTCCATTAACTCATTAAATGCATCTAACTCCATTAACTCAATCTAACTCAATCAAACTCCATTAACTCAATCTAACTCCATTAACTCAATCTAACTCCATTAACTCAATCTAACTCCATTGACTTAATCTAACTCCATTGACTCAATCTAACTCCATTAACTCAATCTAACTCCATTAAGTCAATCTAACTCCATTAACTCTATCGAACTCCATCTAACTTCATTAACTCAATCTAACTCCATCTAACTCCATTGAACTCCATTAGCTTCATTAACTCTTATCTAACTCCAGCTAACTTCATTAACTCTAACTCCGTCTAACTCCATTAACTCCATCTAACTTCATTATCTCTATCTAATTCAATCTAACTCCATTAACTTCATCTAACTCCATTAACTCAAAGCAAATCCATTAACTCTATCCAACTCCATTAACTCCATTAACTCTATCTAACTCCATCGAACTCCATTAACTCTATTTAACTCCATCGAACTCCATTAACTCTTATCTAACATCATCTAACTCCATTAACTCTATCTAACTCCATCTAACTCCATCTAACTTCATTAACTCAAATATAACTCAATCTAAGTCCATTAACTTAATCTAACTCCATTAACTCAAACCAAATCCATTAACTCTATGTAACTCCATTAACTCTATCCAACTCCATTAACTGCATCTAACTCCATTAACTCAATCTCTCCATTTAACTTCATAAACTCTATCTATCATCATCTAACTCCATTAACTCTATCTAATTCCATGAAACTCCATTAACTCCATTTTCTCTATCTAACTCCATCTATCTTCATTAACTCTATCTAACTACATTAACTCCATCTAACTTCATTAACTCTATCTAACTCCATTAACTCCATCTAACTTCATTAACTATCTAACTCCATTAACTCCATCTAACTTCATTAACTATCTAACTCCATTGCATTAAAGTAGAGAACGCAATGAATTATTTTAGGAAAATGTCAGTTTTCAACATGAGGCTATGCAGTTATTTGTTTATAACTTCAATATAGCTTTCATATAATGGAAGATTAAAAGAAATGTTAGAGAGATGAGGGACACTTCATCATTTCCATTTCAAACTTCTTTGATCTCCCTTTGTTCAATTATCTTTCCCCACTACACTCTCCTTCCATCCGGTTGGTTACACTTCAAGAAGTCTCAGTGCATCCTTTAATTTGTTGGTATTGCTGCCCCTTTCAGAAAATCAGGAAGCATCTAAAGGCATTTATCTAGTAGATGACATAACATTGTATGCTCCCCTGCAACACAATATACAGAGATATGCACATTATAATGTCTTTGTTTCACAGTATGTCATCAGGTCCAGGTTCTCTTTCTTACATTTTGAACAGAGTTAACACTACTATGCTTTTCTTGTTTGTGGGGCAGGGAATTACGGTACCAAAGTCAACATTGTAGAAAAAATATGAAAACTCCAGCGTACACAATTTTATCTCTGCATATTTATTGTCAACATTTTGGTACACATCCTTTTTCAAGACCTTGAAAAAGTTTGGAAAAGGTTGTACACCAAAACGTTGACAGTAAGTATGCACAGAGGAATTGTGTGTGCAGGAGTTATTTTTGTATTTTCTCTACGTCTCTTTCTCAGCTTGTCATGATGTCCCTGAGCAAGTGAGAAAAAGTCCCCTCTCTGTCCCCTGGAATGGGACCTGCTGCTTGGTCTAATTAATGGGAGGATAGGTTAGGCTCTCTGACCTGGGGTTAAGGTCATATGGTCAGGGTTCGGGTGTCAGGATCTTTCTAGGGATCAAAGCATCGATCCTCAGGGGATGTATTTTATCTAAAGTATTAAGTGTGTGTTTGTGTTTCGGTATTTGTCGTGTGATGTCATGTGTGTGACAGTGCATATCATTTGTCATTACTGTATTAAGACCACACAAACATTTGGAATAATAATACCAAAATGTACAGTATCTCTTGGGGGAGAGTCATTGTTCTATAACAGTATGAGGTGTTTGGGCAGAGGAGTTAGTCCAGGAGGGGGATTGAGTAGAGGAGTTAGTCCAGGAGGGGGATTGAGCAGAGGAGCAGAGGAGTTAGTCAAGGAGGGGGATTGAGCAGAGGAGCAGAGGAGTTAGTCCAGGAGGGGGATTGAGTAGAGGAGTTAGTCCAGGAGGGGGATTGGGCAGAGGAGCAGAGGAGTTAGTCCAGGAGGGGGATTGAGCAGAGGAGTTAGTCCAGGAGGGGGATTGAGCAGAGGAGTTAGTCCAGGAGGGGGATTGGGCAGAGGAGCAGAGGAGTTAGTCCAGGAGGGTGATTGGGCAGAGGAGCAGAGGAGTTAGTCCAGGAGGGGGATTGGGCAGAGGAGCAGAGGAGTTAGTCCAGGAGGGGGATTGAGCAGAGGAGCAGAGGAGTTAGTCCAGGAGGGGATTGGGCAGAGGAGCAGAGGAGTTAGTCCAGGAGGGGGATTGAGCAGAGGAGCAGAGGAGTTAGTCCAGGAGGGGGATTGAGCAGAGGAGCAGAGGAGTTAGTCCAGGAGGGGGATTGAGCAGAGGAGCAGAGGAGTTAGTCCAGGAGGGGGATTGGGCAGAGGAGCAGAGGAGTTAGTCCAGGAGGGGGATTGAGCAGAGGAGCAGAGGAGTTAGTCCAGGAGGGGGATTGGGTAGAGTAGCAGAGGAGTTAGTCCAGGAGGGGGATTGAGCAGAGGAGCAGAGGAGTTAGTCCAGGAGAAGGTTCATGTTCTGTCAGAGCCTGTTGTGTGAGGGCAGGGTACAGCTGGGGGTGATTCTACAGTTTTCCTATAGATTCTTCCAGTGAATCAGTTGTTTGCACCATGGCATCTTCGCCCCCCTAGGGGCACGGTGGTATTTGGGTATGGAGAGAGGATGAGTAGGCATGACTGAGGTCAAGGGGCCTGATGACAATGTGGCCTACTGTCCCTGTCCCTGCTCCACAGGAGGTTTAGATTGCCTTGGATTCTATTATCTTCTTATGGGAGGTAATGGTTACCCGGCCGTACCCCTAGAAAATATAATCACGGTACCATACAACCTCCGGTGGGAGCGTACAGTTTGGTAACCATGGTTACTCCAACCCCTAAAGGATGGATTATATAACCATTGAATTTGTGAGGGAAAGAGCGCAATGGACTAGTCTTTACTTTACAGTAGCTCATATCAGTGGACTAGTCTTTACTTTACAGTAGCTCATATCAATGGACTAGTCTTTACTTTACAGTAGCTCATATCAATGGACTAGTCTTTACTTTACAGTAGCTCATATCAATGGACTAGTCTTTACTTTACAGTAGCTCATATCAATGGACTAGTCTTTACTTTACAGTAGCTCATATCAATGGACTAGTCTTTACTTTACAGTAGCTCATATCAATGGACTAGTCTTTACTTTACATTAGCTCATATCAATGGACTAGTCTTTACTTTACATTAGCTCATATCAATGGACTAGTCTTTACTTTACAGTAGCTCATATCAATGGACTAGTCTTTACTTTACAGTAGCTCATATCAATGGACTAGTCTTTACTTTACAGTAGCTCATATCAATGGACTAGTCTTTACTTTACAGTAGCTCATATCAATGGACTAGTCTTTACTTTACATTAGCTCATATCAATGGACTAGTCTTTACTTTACAGTAGCTCATATCAATGGACTAGTCTTTACTTTACAGTAGCTCATATCAATGGACTAGTCTTTACTTTACAGTAGCTCATATCAATGGACTAGTCTTTACTTTACAGTAGCTCATATCACTGATCTAGTCATTACTGTACATTAGCTCATATTTCGCTGGCTTCCCATCAGTACTCAGAGCCCATCAGAGCCCTCGTATGATGTTTACAGCAGTCCACCACACACATAACCTCCCTCAATATTAGCCTACTACAGTGGTGTAGTGCTGTTGTTTAGGGTGTGTGAGTGCAACAATTTGTTAAAAAATTATGTCATAACATCTCAATCAAAGTTTGTACCAACAGATATAGCCTACTGAATATTATTATAGAATATGCATAACATGCATCTTCCAATTGCAATGTCTGCCCTATGCCCACACATATTGTCTCAAGACAATTGTAAAGTTTATATGTTTATTTGTCACATGCTTCGCATATACAACAGGTGTAGACTAACAGTGAAATGTTTACTTACGGGCCCTACCCAAAAATGCAGAGAGATCACCAAGTTAGGCATATGTCATTTCAAAATAGCCCATCGTCACTGTCAATCGTTAATGATAATTGTTCACGTTTTACTGGTGAAATGTCCAAACTGCGTCTGCATGCAGATCATTTGATCTCAATCAGTTTCATGGGAATATGCATGTAGAGCTTCTTCAATTACTGTTTTTTGAGAGAATTAGAGCAGATGATTTTAACAAACTATTATCCTTTCTTGTATTTTGTTTCAATCAAAGCATACAGTATAACCTGCCTAGTGGCGGGTAACCATCCTAAAATGTCATTAGAAATGAGGAGGTGTTTTTGGTGTAACAGTATCGTTATAAGCTTACTATGCTGTTATATTTGTTATTATTATTATTACACTATTCTCTATTGACACTAGAGTATGATGCCAGGCTGACTCAGGTTTTAGCGTAGGGCAGTGGATCCAGGGCTGTGTGTATGTGCCTGTCTGTCTGTCTGTTTGTGTGTGTCTTTGTCTCGTGTATTGGTCTTTAAGTGAATCATGGGGATGGTGTCATGGGGAGGTGGGTAGGGGAGGGTACTGGGAGTGGGTGGGTAGGAGGGGGTTTTCTTCTTGTGCTCTCTCCAGCCTTGCAGCAGAGTGTCCCCACCTCTTCCCTTTTCCCTTTGGTGTCAGGCTCTGGGCACAGGTAACACTCCGTAAGGATATTATCACAGGTCATGGTGAGAAGTAGAGGCCTCGCCTGCCTCCACGTGCCCCCGCTAGTATGTGTGTGTGTGTGTGTGTGTGTGTGTGTGTGTGTGTGCGTGTGCGTGTGTGTGTTTTCCCAGAGGCTCTCACCTGCACCTGTCATATGTCCTCCAATCCCGTTGTGTCTTGCTGTTGATGTGTCTGCGTGTTTGCTGCCCTCTGTGACCCCCTGCCAAGCCCCCACGCCGCACGCCTACCATCCTTTCACTCCCTCCATCCCAGGTGCTTGCTGTCTCTCCAGCCATTGCCGTGCCAACAGAGCAGCACATATTCTTTAGCTGGTGATCTGGGAAGGGAAGCAGCATGGGTTGGTCCAGGCTCCATCAGCCACCTCTGGCAGCTGCATGCCACTGCAAGCTGACTGACATGACCTTCACTGTGCCCACACACAACCATGCCACTGCAAGCTGACTGACATGACCCTCACTATGCCCACACACAACCATGCCACTACAAGCTGACTGACATGACCCTCACTGTGCCCACACACAACCATGCCACTGCAAGCTGACTGACATGACCCTCACTGTGCCCACACACAACCATGCCACTACAAGCTGACTGACATGACCCTCACTATGCCCACACACAACCATGCCACTACAAGCTGACTGACATGACCCTCACTGTGCCCACACACAACCATGCCACTGCAAGCTGACTGACATGACCCTCACTGTGCCCACACACAACCATGCCACTGCAAGCTGACTGACATGACCCTCACTGTGCCCACACACAACCATGCCACTGCAAGCTGACTGACATGACCCTCACTGTGCCCACACACAACCATGCCACTGCAAGCTGACTGACATGACCCTCACTGTGCCCACACACAACCATGCCACTACAAGCTGACTGACATGACCCTCACTATGCCCACACACAACCATGCCACTGCAAGCTGACTGACATGACCCTCACTATGCCCACACACAACCATGCCACTACAAGCTGACTGACATGACCCTCACTGTGCCCACACACAACCATGCCACTACAAGCTGACTGACATGACCCTCACTATGCCCACACACAACCATGCCACTACAAGCTGACTGACATGACCCTCACTATGCCCACACACAACCATGCCACTGCAAGCTGACTGACATGACCCTCACTGTGCCCACACACAACCATGCCACTACAAGCTGACTGACATGACCCTCACTGTGCCCACACACAACCATGCCACTACAAGCTGACTGACATGACCCTCACTGTGCCCACACACAACCATGCCACTACAAGCTGACTGACATGACCCTCACTGTGCCCACACACAACCATGCCACTACAAGCTGACTGACATGACCCTCACTGTGCCCACACACAACCATGCCACTACAAGCTGACTGACATGACCCTCACTGTGCCCACACACAACCATGCCACTACAAGCTGACTGACATGACCCTCACTGTGCCCACACACAACCATGCCACTACAAGCTGACTGACATGACCCTCACTGTGCCCACACACAACCATGCCACTACAAGCTGACTGACATGACACTCACTGTGCCCACACACAACCATGCCACTACAAGCTGACTGACATGACCCTCACTGTGCCCACACACAACCATGCCACTACAAGCTGACTGACATGACCCTCACTGTGCCCACACAACCATGCCACTGCAAGCTGACTGACATGACCCTCACTATGCCCACACAACCATGCCACTGCAAGCTGACTGACATGACCCTCACTGTGCCCACACACAACCATGCCACATGTTAGCATCACGTTAACCCCACGTTAGCCTCATCAGTTAGCCTTAACAGTAACATATGGAAGAAGAGAGAAGATGACCTTACTCTATCTAGTTAGAGTGCTTTGTATGGACTCTTGTTAGCCTATTCGTAGTCATTTGTTTTGATGGTAGGAAGTTGATTGAATCAGACTGAGACAGTCATTCCCTGTGGGTGGGACACGACTCTCTAGACATCGACAGCAGGCTTTGGGTTAGATCCAACCTTTAATGAATCAGCATACAGGGAGATCATAGACTAAGGAAGGAAAGAGAAATGGAAAAGATAGATTTGGACTGAGGGCGTAAAGAGGAAGGACAGCAGGAGATGTTGGATATGAGAAAAATTGACGTGATTCAGTAAAGATAAGATAAACGGAAGACGAAGCAAGGTGTATCAGTTGTTGAGATGTTTGGCACTTTGACCTCTCCCCCTTCCATCATCTTGTCTCCCCTCATTCAATCCCCTCCCCTGCCGTCTACGGTGTGAATCTTCCTGACAGCTTTCCCCTCCAATCACAGCTATGCCAATCAAGAGATCCCCCTGGAACCAGGCTCATCTACATGACCTGTTTTGCTTACACTTACCTGTCTGTCTGTCTGTCTGTCTGTCTGTCTGTCTGTCTGTCTGTCTGTCTGTCTGTCTGTCTGTCTGTCTGTCTGTCTGTCTGTCTGTCTGTCTGTCTGTCTGTCTGTCTGTCTGTCTGTCTGTCTGTCTGTCTGTCTGTCTGTCTGTCTGTCTGTCTACATTCATTGTATGTGTCTTTCTCTGTCTGATGCCCCACTCCTTACTCTATACGTGCTCCATTATCTGCCTGTCCCTGTCTGCTGTGTCCCTGTCTGCTGTGTCCCTGTCTGCCTGCCATTGCTTGCGCTTTGCTAAACTGTAGTGTAATGGCACAGTGAAACTCTGCATGCCTCTCTTGTACTGTATATAAGTGAAATCCAGCCAGCCAGCCAGTGTTCATGGAAGGACACAGTGCACTAGAGTTACATTCTCTCTCTTGTGTTAGGCAGCCCAACCCAACCACAGATACTGGATTTGTATTTGTGGACTGACCCTTCACACAGAGAGAGCCCGACCAGACAGAGACATGTCTGCGGTCCTACCACAGTGACTGACCCCTCAAACGACCAGGAACACAGACATCTGTAGCCTCAACCACAGAATTACTGATACTTCAGGAACCACAATTACCATCCTCCCTCCTCCTTGATAACCCATATGGCTAACATGCCCACATGCATCCTCTAACATCCCTCTGGATTGGGATTAACCTCACTCAGTCAAACGATTAGTTCCTTGTATCTATTTGGCGGTTAACATGTTGTGTGTGTGTTATGTTTATACCCTCCCACATCACATCTTATCCCTCCTTTTCTCTTTTTCTCTCGCTCGCCTACTTCTTTTTCCTGTCAGCCTTTCTGATGTACTGCCTCCAGCCATCTCCCTCCCTCTCTGATTCAACCTCTTATTTTGCATGCCCATATCTAGTCCGTTTCTCGTCTCTATTCTTTAGTCCTTATTGTGCTCTCTTACTAAAAGAAAGTCTTTGTTTTTTTTCCCAGGCCTCTTATCCTCTCCTATCTCCTCTATTTCTCTTCCAGCTTCAACTGAACTATGTTGTGGTGTCTGTCTCTGTCTCACGTTCATTTGAGTCAAGAACCTCACTTTGTTCATTCTGTTAATCCTCCTAGTCTTAACAAAGACAAATCCCCCCTTTTCTCTGCAGAGATAAATCTTCAAATCTACTTCTTCTTCTGCGCTCATCTTTCCCACAGCACCCATTCCTAATCCCACTTCCTCTCCCTCCATTTCTACCGTGCACCTGCACTGTTTTTCCTCTCTCTCTTCCTCTTGTCATTTTCCAGTGTGTAACCTGTAATTAGTGTTGTCTGTCTATGTGTCTTGACTTGTGTCACCTGCTACAGCTCAGCATGTCTTCTGCTCACCAGACTGTTACAACATATTGTCTAGGAACACTTTGTCTCCAACACCCAGTCCTCCCCCACCCTGTCCTCTCTCTTTTACTCTTTTGTTCATTAATTGTCTTGATTTTTGTGGCTGTTTTGCAAATATCACACTGCTACATGCTTGTAGTGACTAAGGTTTGGAACTAAGTGTGCATGTATGCGTGTGTGTGTGTGTATGTGTGTGTGTGTGTGTGTGTGTGTGTGTGTGTGTGTGTGTGTGTGTGTGTGTGTGTGTGTGTGTGTGTGTGTGTGTGTGTGTGTGTGTGTGTGTGTGTGTGTGTAAGTCACTAACATTCCCATGTTACTCCCAAGTCTGGGGACATTATCAGTCACATTCAGATCTGGACTCTGGATAGTCCAGCCCTGACACAAGACCTTGCAGCCTCACCTGTGGTGGGAAGCCATCACAGACCTGAGGCTGGCTCTTTGTCTTCAGAAGCAGGATTCTCCTAGTGCTCCGTTGGCCTCTCTCTCACTGTCCGTCCTGACTGTGTCTCTGTCCCCCCCCTCCAGCAGGAGCCTGGGTAAACCTGGGAGCCAGACCCCAGATGAGGCAGGCCGCCTCGGGAACTCCTCCGTCACAGACCTGGCCAACTCTGTCACCACCAGCGACATTCACATGGTGAGAAAACCCGCTGTCTGTCTCTGTCTGTCTGTCTGTCTGTCTGTCTGTCTGTCTGTCTGTCTGTGTTAATGATTGTTCATCTGTACTCCTCTCTGCATGTCTATGGGTTTGCCCACCGCCACCCACTTGTAGCATGACAAAACATGCTAATTACATGACATTTCCCAACCCAGCTTGGCTATCACAATGGAGAAACTCAGTCGAATATGCTTTATTCAGCAAAAGCTGGTAATTACGCTGAGAACACAGTGCTGTGAGTGCTGGGAGGACAGGGCGCGGGTGGGGGATGGGCCTGTGTTATTATGTGGGTTGCACGTCTGCGTTATGGAGGTCCCGATGATGCTTAATGATGATACTTTCACTTTGAGGGGGAGCCAACAGGACCTGTCAGTTGGATGAGACCTGCAGTTGGCCACGGTCTCTTTCCATCTCTGGTCTCTCACTATGTGGGTCGAAGACTTTCACTAGGCCTAGTTAATAACTATAACTTTTTTTTTTATCACTGAGGCACATTTTATTTTTTATTTTTATTTTTTTGGGGGGGGGGTCATTGTGATACTACCTATGGAGGAGTTTAGGAGTTTTATGTGCGTTTACAAAAGTGAGCGAATTTCATTAATCCCGGTACGCAGAATCAAATCTTGTGTGCGCTGGCCAGCTACGTCAGTCTGCCACAAGAGATTGGTGTGTGAACATATTATGTTAATAATATGATTAACCTAGTGTTCTGACACTCACATGGTCTGGGGGTGGAGAGATGTGTATAGTGTAGGTGGGCTCAGTATGTGGTTGTATTTTGTGGAGGTTCTGTATCTATCTGGTTTATGGCGAAGCGATTGGGCAAAAAGTATAAATAAAAATGATGACTGTAGGTGGGACAGATTTCAGGAGAGAGCTGTCTGAAAGCCAGTGTGTGCATTCATGCGTCCATGTGTGTATGTCTGTGTGCGCATGTGTGTGTTTGAAAGACAGACAGACATCAGACACCTAGACAGTGAAGGAGCAGAGATGATCAGATTTAGAACGGGGAGGCAGAGCAACAGCGAGATGTGTGGGAGAGAATACAGAATGTGAGATTAAATTCCAGGAACTGCACCTTGGGCCAAGCCTCTGGTCCCCCTCTATCAGATAGTAGCCTTTTAACTGGATTTCCTTCCCTCCCTCGGGGCCCAGCTCCAGTTAGGCAAGGGGTCTCTCTACTCACAGAATATCTCCTGCCTCTCATCTCCAGATATACCTTCTCTCCCATTGCTCCCTCCCTTATCGCTTCGTAAAACCCAGACATATGACATAACATTATCTGAACGTTAGGCTAGCATGATGGCGGCATTGCACGTGAGTTCCAGTGCTGTTTGACTGCCCCCTTGTGGATGAGAAATAAAGCTCCTTGTTCACCTTGGGTGTCCATGTCCCTGAGTGTTTCATCTGTGTGTTCCATGCTGGGAAAGGGTGGGGGTAGTGGGATGAGGGTTGTTGAGTGTACATAGGGAGAATCTCAATTGCATACTCCTCTCTCTTTCTCCTCGCCTCCTTCTCAAAACCCATTGGATGAAAGTGCCAGAGGTCCCTCCCCTCTGACCTTCTCCTCCAATGGGTTTTGAGTAGGAGTCGAGGAGAGAGGACACAAGGAGTATGCAATTGCGATTCTACCATCGTATAGACTGGATAAATATTACAGTTCTCTGCTGCTGTTCTCTCCCAGCTCTCTCCGGGCTCAGAAGAGGACACAGAAGGGCCTGTGGTTGAGAAGCTGGGCCGGATCCAGTTCAGTGTGGGCTACAGCTTCCAGGACTCCACCCTGACTGTCAAGATCCTCACGGGCCAGGAGCTTCCCGCCAAGGACTTCTCTGGCACCTCAGACCCCTTCGTCAAACTCTACCTGCTGCCTGACAAGAAGCACAAGCTGGAGACCAAGGTCAAGAGGAAGAACCTCAACCCTCGCTGGAACGAGACCTTCCTGTTTGAAGGTCAGACTGTGAAATCACCCTGCAAACAGAGTCTGCATACCTAATGGCGCCCTATTCCATAAATAGTGCACTACTTTTGTCCACAGCCCTATGGGCCTTGGTCAAAAGTAGTGCACTACATAGGGAATAGGATGCCATTTGGGACACACTTTTACTCTAGCGGGGTGGCAGGTAGTCTAGTGGTTAGAGTGTTGGGCCAGTAACTGAAAGGTTGCTGGATTGAATCCCTGAGCTGACAAGGTAAAAATCTGTCGTTCTGCCCCTGAACAAGGCAGTTAACGCACTGTTCCCCGGTAGGCCGTCATTGTAAATACAAATTTGTTCTTAACTGACTTGCCTAGTTAAATAAAGGTTCAATAAAAACAATTTAAAAAGCTACAGTACAACTACTGCACATTATAAAAAACACATCTATACACATAACTAGACTTTATGGCTATTGGTTATCCTGTATGAAGTCTTAAAGAGTACTCCTTAAATCTCTGTCCAGCACATATCAGCCTCTTATCTGTCTGTATATGTATCTGTCTGTTCCCCCCAGGGTTCCCCTATGAGAAGGTGATCCAGAGGACCCTCTATATGCAGGTGCTGGATTACGATCGCTTCAGCAGGAACGACCCCATCGGGGAGGTGTCCATCCCCCTTAACAAGGTGGACCTGGGCAACCAGCAGACCTACTGGAAGGAGCTGAAGCCCTGCAGTGACGGCAGCGTGAGTAATGTACACACACACAGACAACGACAGTTGCAGAGGGACAGGGGAGGAGGGGAGATGAGGGGGAAGGAGAGGAGAGAGGGAACAAGGAGAAGGAGGGATGACTGGGAGACAGAAGTGGGTGGAGGAGATGGTGGGAGAGAGAGGGTTGGTGAGTGGTGATGTCATTGTGTTTCTCAGGGGAGTCGAGGAGACCTGCTGGTGTCACTGTGCTACAACCCTCAAGCCAACACCATCACTGTGACCATCATCAAAGCCCGCAACCTCAAAGCCATGGACATTGGAGGCACCTCCGGTACAGTACATACAGTACTCATACAGTGTCATCACCTGTTTCCTGTGCTACAGTCTGTCTACCTTACCATGTGTCAATGTGGTTTCAGTATCTCTCCATTCATACGGCATCCCAAATGGAACCCTATTCCTTATATAGTGCACTACTTTCTATGAGCCCTGGTCAAAATAAGTGTACTGTATAGGGATAGGGTGCCATTTGGGATGCTACCTCTGTGTTTAAGTGATGTGTCTCCCCCATCAGATCCCTATGTGAAGCTGTGGCTGATGCACAAGGACAAGCGTGTGGAGAAGAAGAAGACGGTGACAATGAAGTGCTGTCTGAACCCCGTGTTCAACGAGTCCTTCCCCTTCGACGTCCCCGCCCACGTGCTCCGAGAGACCACCATCATCATCACCGTCATGGACAAGGACAAGCTCAGCCGCAACGACGTCATCGGCAAGGTACCGCCCCCTCGTAACACCCAGACCACCAGCCACGTACATCACCAGTCCACACTGACCCCTGCTGGCACACACTGACACACACACACACACAACACACACACACACACACACACACAATGACCCTGCTCTCACACACACTAACACAAAGACACATTAACAGTCACTGTCTCAAGATTGCTCTTACATACTGACACAGTGAGATTGATATCCATTGATTGTGTGGTTTGTTTGTGGCACACAGAGGCACTATCCTACTGACTTTCTGACACACTGTAACCCTCATACAGGCTTCCTTATATGGATCCACTGTCTGATAGTGACCCCTCAGTAAACCAAGCTCGGCTCATCACAGGCGCTGGCCCTTTCACCCACAGTCTAATCACCACCAGTAAAACACAGCTGCGGCCTGCTTGGGAGCCTCCATCTCTCTGTCTAAACATAAGTCTCATTCTCACACAAATCTTTCCCCCTGTTTCCCCTGCTCTGAAAATTGCTGAGAGTAAAACAGCTGTTTCATCTTAATGACTCCTCAGCTTCCGATATGAATTAAGTTCAGATTAGGGTGACTGGCAAGCTTTATGGTGACAGCAGGGACACTCCAGACTTCAGAGAGTTTAGTTTATCTCTCTCTGTTTTGCCATGTTTGAGTATGAGTAATATCGATCTCTGTGACGTCAGATATCCTGCTTACATCATCCATCTCACCCCCCCTCGCTCTCTTTCACTCTCTCTCTCTCCTCCTGCCCTCCTCCCCTATCCCCTTCTCTTCCTCTCTTTCTTCCCTCTCTCCCTCTCTCTCAGATCTATCTCTCGTGGAAGAGTGGTCCGGCGGAGGTGAAGCACTGGAAGGACATGATGGGTAAACCTCGTAATGCCGTGCAGCAGTGGCATGCCCTCAAGGCCTGATACTGTAGGTCCAGTCACATCCACCCAGACCATCCCAGTCCCCTGCCCTGCTCTCCCACCCTATCGTTATGCACAAGGCTGACTCGCTGCAGAACATGGGTACAAATAGCCATCCAACGCATCCACCCAACGCACCCACCCTCTCCTCCTGCCTGTCCTCTCTCAGATCCCCAGTGAACTTCTCCTTCCTCTACTCCCCTCTGATAAGCCCGGTCCTTTCTGAGTCTTGTTGCTTTTAAGTCATACTTTCCTCTCAACCATTGTTTTTTCTCCTTGGTCCACCACTCTGTTTTACTCTGGAGCAGTACACTCTGCCAGCCCTAGGGTGAGCCTCAGCCACCAACAAAAACAGGTTCAAATAGACCATATAACAATCCTGCGTAAGGAGCTGGTGAAGGGCCTGTCTTCCAGGAAACATTATATCTGTGACTGTGTGACAGACTGACCTACAAGCCAGTGACCTGGGCCAGGAATCCAGTTCCACCATTCATCCTGTGTCTCTCCATCGTTCTCCAGTGGTAGTGAAGGGAGGCGTCTTTTCTCCCTAATCACTGCTCTCTCTGTCATCAGAAGCAATCTGGTTGGCTGTTCATTATTGTTTTTTTGCTTCCCATGTTGACCCATTGTTTCGTTCTCTTCTGCAAACACACAGAGAATACAACAGGAAGGATCGATAGAGAGAGAGAGGTAAACCATTGGAATAGAAGAGGGACGGACTGTCTGGATGATAATGGAATTAGACGTGACACTGTCACTCCACCCCATTCATAATCTCTGATCTCTTTCTCTGGCACCACTGTAGTGATTCTTCCCTGGCTGGACCCCCTTGTTGTCTGTGCGTGCTGTGGGTGATGTGCTGTAACTCTAAATGAAGTTCTAGATCATAAAAGGAGAAAATGACTGATCATTTACACTGGTCCATGGGGGAAATGTAAAAAGACGTTCCTATTTTCTGGAGAGAAAAAAGTATAATAATGACAGAAAAAGAGTAAAGTCATCAATGTTGTGTTTTTTGTTTGTTTTTAAAAAGCCTAAAGAGACCAATCAAAATGTTCTTCCAGAGACAGTAAATAGAAGCAAAAAGACAGCTATTATTGCGTCGTTGTGTGTGTGTGCGTGTGCGTGTGCGTGTGCGTGTGTGTGTGTGTGCGCGTGTGTGTCAGCAAAAGTTAGCGTGTGAATACGAGTGCAAGTGTGAGTGCAAGTGTGTGAAAGTATTGGGCTTGCACTGCTATCAAATGAATAACGACAATATTACTGATAATAATGATGACAGTAATAATCATCAGTATTCTACTGGATATGTTTGAAGACTTGGAGAGGTCACAGCAGCTAAGCAGTGACAGAGAGAGAGGGGTACAGTCTGTAGGGTAGTGTCTGCTGCCTGGTGTGAGCTGAGCTGCTTTCTCTCAATTGCATCATCCACTGCAGATAACCATAAATAAATGCCCCTCTCCCAACCAAGTCAGATTTGTTTCTAATGGAGCACTAAGCCAAATGATCTTGTCCCCATCAAGGTTGTTAACGTTACCTGTTTGTCTCTGTCAGTCATTTGGTGTAATTCTGCCTGTCTGTTGGAATGTGTCTGTTAAGTCACTTAGACTGTAAGTCATTTAGTCAACATCTTATTCATTAGTGTGCATGTTACAGAACACATTGTTATAAGAATGTTAGTAGATAAATGTTTAGGGTCTTAGTGGAGGGCTGTTCCATTACTGGCCAAACCCCCTCTGCTCTGTTCTGCTCCTAATGTTAGATAGTTAGGGTGTTAGTGGGTCTTCAGGACCACGGCTGTTACATACCAAACCCCCTCTGTTCTGTCCTGCTCCTGATGTTAGATAGTTAGGGTGTTAGTGGGTCTTCAGGACCACGGCTGTTACATACCAAACCCCCTCTGTTCTGTCCTGCTTTAGGACCAGGCTGTTCCATTACTGGCCAGACCCCCTCTGCTCTGTATTGCTCCTGATGTCATCCTGGTGTGACCTGTTCCAAGCTTAAGTCTCTCTCTCATCACACAATGGGCTGAAGGATAGCTACAAGAGTAATAATATCAACTAAACCTATTTTCTGTTTACATTTGACTGTTTATTTGTGTCTACTGGATATGTGTGTGTGTTTGCAATGTGTGTATGAGTGTGTCAACATCTGACTGTTAGTTTGTATTTACCGTGTATGTATGTGTGCTCGGTGTTCGCTTTTGCCATTTTCATTTTCTTAATATGGAATCTGTTTTTTTGGCTGTTTTTATTCTGTATAAAGTAATTTAGATGTTCAGTTAATTATTTATGTTGCCGCTGATCGCTAAGGAGGAGACGCTAATGATTACTGGGATGTTGGAACGTGACTAAGGGCATGTGTCTACTTTCTATTTGTTGGGGTTTTATGGGTTGGTTGGGGAGGGGGCCATAGACATGTTCCAGAGTCTGAGTGAAGAGAGAAGGAAAGAGAAGGGAGAGGGGAGCTCATTACATCTGACAATACCACATACAGCATATTCTATTCTAGCCCTCTTCTGTTGCGCAGAGGGACTGTTCACTCAGGCCTGTGTGCATCAGGGGCCTTGTGTTCTGGTTTATCATTTAATAGGTGGCTTACAGAACCACAACACGCTGTCTCTCTGCTCTAGGTCTGGCCCAACACGCTGTCCCTCCGCTCTAGGTCTGGCCCAACACGCTGTCCCTCCACTCTAGGTCTGGCCCAACACGCTGTCCCTCCGCTCTAGGTCTGGCCCAACACGCTGTCCCTCCGCTCTAGGTCTGGCCCAACACGCTGTCCCTCCGCTCTAGGTCTGGCCCAACACGTTGTCCCTCCGCTCTAGGTCTGGCCCAACACACTGAGACTAAGACAGGCGAGGTCTCCAGACGTCAGTGCTGACGTACTTTAAAACCCCACTGTGACACACATGCTTTTTGGCACAAGGTGCTCTTAAACAACACCCCTCCCCCTCTCCTCCATATGCTCTCACTCCAAGTGTCACAGAGAAAAGGTGAGACAGACAATGATCATCACCTCATTTGCATCACTGCATTCTCTCCAGGCAGAGCAGAACATAGCAGAGCACCTACCTGCTCCTAAAATAACTGGGAACAGAGTCACCTCCCTGCCTCATACTGAGCACACAAGCAAACGATACATCATTATGTATCAGACGCAGCATTAAATTGAAAAGATCAGCCAGAATAGGAAACACAGATAAAATGGCACGATTCAGGTGAAAATTAATTGTTTGTCTGAAAAAAGGTCCATTAGCCAGGTATGGTCCGTTTGCCTCTGAGGCATTGAGCTGGGATTCTAAGTAGAGTCCTTCCTTGGCCCTAGAAAAGCCCAGTAACAATTCAAAACACAGATCTAAACAAATCTGAAAACTGATCAGTGTTCACTCAGATTGAAATCACCCTAAATGTCTGATTATGGCTCTCTACACAGATATTGGTGGAGATACGAGGAGGATTGGCCAAAACAGGCCAGGATTTTGTGACATTGTATAAAGGATAAATGAAAATTGTGTATGTAAAAACTTATCAGTGTTCATTGGGGATGTTGATATCTGTATGTCCTTGACATCCCTTTGTCCCATCTCTTGCTCTCTTCTGTTCTCTCTTTAGTCACACATCTGTGGGGTGCACAATCTTATATATCAACCATTTATTTTTTTTAAAATCTGTACAGTGTATAAATATAGAAATGTGTACATAAAAAGAAGAAACTTCTAAAATAGTTTTTGTTGTTTTTCTAAATCTGATTTACTGTGGTATTTCATAGTGGCTTGTGGCTTTCTCTCCCTATTTGATTTCCACCAGAGGAACTTAGTAAGGTTTACAACTGTTCCCACTGGCTAGTACTAGTTGAAACAGTAGTTCTGTTGCAGTAAAAACACTGTTGTGAAGAATCAAGTCTGAAACTCACCTGCAAATCTGGCCTTCAACTTGAACATCAAACTCAGTTCTTAGAGGAATGATACATACACTTGTTTTCTGTCAAAGCAAGCTGCCTTGATTCCTTTAATTACTGTAGATGTAGTTTACCTTCATATTTTCACAGCTATGCATTTCAGAAGTTGGTAGCTAATCTAATGAGTAACAACATGATAGAGGTCAGTTTGGACTCATACAGGGGTATGTTTTGACTATTTCTGACAGGCTGTAAAAGTGGTTTCTAAGTGCTGGTTTACACACAGTTGTATTATTTTGTCCTTTTCTCAAGTGTTTAAAAAACACACCACAACCCACACACATTGCTTCCCACACAGTTCATTCCTAATACTCACACACTGTCGTTACAACCAGAACACAATAACAGAATAGACCTTCAGTATTTTACAATTCCACTTCCTACATACATCTGCCCTACTCCCTCCTGTGGGCTTCTTTTTAACACATTTTATTTTCAATAGTTAATTTCAACTATTGATCTTTGACATGTGGTTATTTTTGAGTCAACTACAGAAACCCTGTTAACTCTGAGCATGAAGGAGAGGGGATGTGTGCATGTTCGTGTTAAGTATTCTAAACCTGTGCACAACAGAAGTTTTTCCTGACCACATGACCTGGCAGGAAAATTGGCCCTGAATACAGGTTATTAGTAGTAGAATGGTGAAACTACTACAGTATTTTCTCTCTGTTGTACAGCTCCCTTCCTGCAGGCTTCTCTCAAGTACAGAGAGAATGAGAAGACATGTTGAGGAGAGGGAGAGAGAGAGTGAAGAAAGAGAGAGGGGTACAATTTTAATTCCAGGGGAGCAGAGATTGGCGGTAGTGTAGAGCGGAGGATAAAACTAAGAGCTGTCACAACACAGAGACACAGCGCTAGAAGACAGGAACACGTCGGCCTGGAGATGGGGAGAGTGGGCGGCTGTGGGCGACAAACAGATCCACACTCCAAACAAGCTTAACGGGAAAAACATGAACTGTGCAGCACATGAAAGCCTGATAGGTAGAATTCACAGGTGAGGTGTATAATTTAATAGTGAGAGAACAGGGCTAAATTACATTGTTACATTATAGTCATTTAGCAGACGCTCTTATCCAGAGCGATTACAGTAGTGAGTGAGTACATTTTTGTAATGGTCCCCCATGGGAATTGAACCCAAAACCCTGCTGTGAAGGCACCATACTCTACCAACTGAGCCACATGGGACCATTGTTAAGTGAGGAAATGGAAACGGGACCATTGCCATGTGAGCAACGGAAAGTGCACATTGAGTTTATGTTTGATTAAAGTCACACCCACATGATCTAAGTTTATTTCATGCAGTACAGGAAACGATATGTTCAGATACACATGTACAGACGCTCCTACAGGACGTGCAGTACAGGAAACGATATGTTCAGATACACATGTACAGACGCTCCTACAGAACATGCAGTACAGGAAACGATATGTTCAGATACACATGTACAGACGCTCCTACAGAACATGCAGTACAGGAAACGATATGTTCAGATACACATGTACAGACGCTCCTACAGAACATGCAGTACAGGAAACGATATGTTCAGATACACATGTACAGACGCTCCTACAGAACATGCAGTACAGGAAACGATATGTTCAGATACACATGTACAGACGCTCCTACAGAACATGCAGTACAGGAAACGATATGTTCAGATACACATGTACAGACGCTCCTACAGAACATGCAGTACAGGAAACGATATGTTCAGATACACATGTACAGACGCTCCTACAGAACATGCAGTACAGGAAACGATATGTTCAGATACACATGTACAGACGCTCCTACAGAACATGCAGTACAGGAAACGATATGTTCAGATACACGTCCTACAGAATGTGCGCTCTGAACATCCGCATCAGACAACTGTTTCTCAGCAGGTTTCTCATTTTTTCAGATTAAAACCTAATTAAGACAAACAATTAAGAAGTAAGATGATAAAGAAATCAATTGAAGAAATATAAAGATACAAACTTGACACAGGCCAATACATCTTTGACACTAGTGGTGTTGGAAATAATGATACCCGGATGAGTGGCCGAACACAAAGATATACAGACAGACTGAACATCAGTCAGGTAAATAGCCGAACACTGACAGAGACAGATATATAAAAAAAAGGACAGACAGACAGAGGTCAGAAGAAGATGTGTCCAGTCCATGTCTCTGAAGTGGGACAGATGGCAGGAAAGTCACAGAGATGACACAGAGATGACACAGAGGGGGACTCTGCTGACATCACAGTGTGCTATTTAAAGACACACCCAGCATCTCCACCTCACCCTGTCCATGCAGGAGTTGTACGTAAAATTACTGTGTGTGGCAATTTAATCTATGATCAATTGTGTGCAAATTACCACTTTAAAATTTACACCAAACGAGGAAGTAGCCTGGGTACAGACTACTGAAGTGCAAATTGTGTCTGTGCTGGTGAGCTGAGACTGTTCCCTGTAATCGCCTGCGTGTCCAGCACAATGGTCCTGGTGACTTGAGGGTAGAACCAGGCCTCTGCCTGGCTCGTCTCATTTCTGTTCGAATTCTCTGCACCTCCCTGTTGGTCTCTCAGAAAAACTCCACTGTCAACACAAGTCACTGTGGTAGCAGGGGGAGAGGGAGAAAGAAACACTGTTTATGTGTAAATACAATCTGCAATTTAAGAACTATTTGACGCGCATACTCACACTCACCAGCATGCAGATTCCGTCCCTCGCCTCGCCCCTACCTGGGCTCGAACCAGGTCGTCGAGTTACAGTCGAAGCATCATTACCCATCGCTCCACAAAATCCGTAGTCCTTGCAGCGCAAGGGAAACAACAACTTCAAGGCCTCAGAGCGAGTGACGTCACTGATCGAAATACTATTAGCGCGCACCCGCTAACTAGCCATTTCACACCGGTTACACGCACCCAGTGCAAACATACACACACACTCGCACAAACATTATGCACAGCAGGTGCACCCACTCTCATTATAGCCAGGCCATCATACGTTTACTCATTCAGGGTGAAAGGAGAGAATTACCTATTAATTTATGCAGATATCTAGCTACATTATGAATCATCTTAGCCTGAGTTACTGAGCTGAAAGCTAATTACAGACATCAAGGACAGCATGATTGTCCATAGCTTGCCAGTGCAACCCACAATAACCTTATATAATTTAACTATTAACTGTTTTGGTGCCTGCCTCTCTGCATTTAAGAGTGAGTATTGAGCTTCATGTTTTAGAATCTGCATTCCCAGTATGTTACGTTAGACCTGTGATTAGCAGTGATGTTCAATTGAGGTGCAAAAAGGGAATGAAACAGTAGTTTTGCTTCCCCCTGGTGTCCATGCACTGACACTGCAACCCACCCAAGCACCTGGGTCGTATTCACTAGAAACCAAACATGAACAGGGTGGATGAAATGCCAAAGGGGAAATGCTCACTAACAAGGATATAAACAAATGTGTGCACAACATTTGAGAGAAATAAGCTTTTTGTGTATATGGAACATTTCTGTGATCTTTTATTTCAGCTCATGGAACCAACACATTATTTTCATTCTGTGTTGAAGGTCTTATGAATAAGGGCAGTGAAATATGCGTGTAGTGCAATGGCTTGCTGCAGGAATTGTCCTTGTCTAGGAGGGTTTCTCTGGTAAATTATGAGAACCATTAGCATTCTCTGAGGGTGTTTTCATACTTGGTCCCTTCCAGCCAATTTTTTTCCCCGCTACATTTTTTGTGCAGTGTGATTGTGTGAACAATCCAAAAGAACTCAGACCACCAAAGAAAGAATCGAACAGAACTTTGACCCTCGCGAGAGGTGGACTGAGTTCTGTTCGAACCGGACCATGAATTCCACGGCCCTGTTCCCATTTTTAGGGCAATGTGAACACAACGATCCCCAGAATCGCTTGTCATTATTCCCGCACCACACAGTAGACTACTGCAACACTGTGTTCACTGCAATTGCCCCTCACAATGGTGCCACAAATTAGATAAAATGGTAATGTTCAGTTTCACGGGGGAAAAAACGTGTGCCGTTTAAGGATATCGATTAGCAAGGATGTACAGAAATGCCAAAATATGCGTGGAGTTTTTAGTTCAGATAATTTTTTGCAATATGTGATCTATAGGCTAAGATAACTTCATGCGCTGTTTATTCGACCGTGGGGTTTAATAGTGTGAGAAGACGGCAACATAATTTGGTAAAAATCGCAACATAAGGTACAAAATCGATTCTAGCTCTTAAAAGGGCAGTAGCCTACACTGGGTGTAAAAGGGAAAAGTGGGATACCTGGTCAGTTGTCCAACTGAATGTATTCAACTGAATGTATTCAACTGAAATATGTCTTCCGCATTTAACCCAACCCCTCCATCAGAGCTGCCTTAATCGAAATTCACGTCCTCAGCGCCGGGCAACAGTTCTATTACAGCATTATTTAATCTGCAGTTTTTCTGTTACCAATAATATTTAATGTTAATCTTCTGATCACAATTATGTCTAATTTTTAACTAAATGCAATCTATTAGCTTCCAAAATGTACGTAGGTATATGGTATATATTGTTGTCCAATAACACATTCTGATGGAATGGCTTGTCCTGCACCCACAGTGCATTGAATGAATGTTGAAAAAATATATTGGTTCCTTTCTAAACATAGCAATATGAATGCAAAGAAGACTCTGACAACATAATAGGTGAAGTGAACTGGCAAAAAAGTTGAGTCCTTATTCAAAGGCAAGGGCAGTGTGAATACAAAGAGAACTGAGATCTTTTGCTTCTTCTTTTTTACCCCAGAGTTCACTTTAAAGAGGACTATATGTGAAAACACCCTGAGAGGGATGTGTCAGCCAGGCTTCACTGGCTCCCCTTGTCCAGGTATTCCAGGTTGGGTGCGTCCAGCCTCTGTTCCTGATCCCTGTTCTTAGTGAACTCCTTCAGTAGGTCCATGATTTCACCTGTGCACACATCAGGTACAGGCTGGGCCTCTGTTGAGATGAGGGAATGACAACACACATTCAGTTAACTTCAACAGACATCTCATATAGAATGGGCAAATTGGCTCGCCATAATGCTAAGAAAGTCAAGCAGATGAGCTTGAAAATAAGAGTAGATGTCCCAGTTGTTGCTAGGCTCATTGATCAGTCTGTCATACTGTCTTAACTGGTGCTCGCTCATTGTATTAAGACTATTTGATTGGTATGTGCAAGTGTATGGTTTTGAGATGTGTCCAAGACTCAGATACACATATTGTAAGTTGCACACTATAATTAAATCATGCCTCTGCTACTGACCACAAATATGCTGCCTGACCTTAAACCTGATGGTTTATAAATTCCTTATTGCTCTATTGTGGGCTCTATCATAGTATGAGCTTTGCTCAGGATTAAATAGAAGACTAAAATCAATGCTAAAATATATATAGTATGGATCAGTGGTCCACTCACCTGAGAAATATGCAATTCTCTAGCATGCCCCTCTTTCGGCTTTGGAAGAGCAGGTGCCGTCTCTTGATGTCCGCGGTCTCGCCATCCTTCTCTGTCCAGGGGGGCAGGGGGATCTCAATTAGGTCACCCCTAGAGTCATCAAGTGCCTCTCCTTTGTAACCCCGTGTAGTTACTAGTTCTGCCACAGCTGGCCTCCATGATGCCTGGTATACCCCACTTACCATCTGGACAAGATAAACAACATCATTACCAACCACTGGACTGACTGTACACAACAACATGGATATTTAATGCTAGAAAAGTAGCTTACAATGACTGTCCTGTAGGGTACTCACAAGTCAGACTGGCAAAGATCATAGGCTAGGCTAATTCAGATGACAGTCCAATAGAAGAGTACCTTCGTCCTTGAGCATAATTTTACCTAGCTAGCTACCACTATGCATTAATTGGACTGCTGCCCTTCCATTAGCTACAAAACATGAGGTTGGTTGCACAAGTGTACCTTCATATCCTACACAACTTTACAATTCTGTTTGAAAAGGGAGAGCAGAAAATGACTTTCAAACTCAGTAGTCAACTAGGTTTATGGGCTAACTTTAGTTAGCTTCAGTCAGAATAGACAGCATTTCTAGCCAACTAGCTTGCCAGTCTTAACGTTTGCTAGCTAAGTTAGATAACTAATGTCATCTATCTAGCTAGCTAGTTAACGTTAGGACAGTCGATTGGATGTAGTAGCTAACAAGTTTCAATGTCACATGCCCAAGTACAGTGGAATACCTTTCTTGCAAACTCAAAGCCCAACAATGCAATAATCAAAAACAATGTTGCTAAAAATAAAATAAAAAAACGAGAAATAAGAAGAAATATGAAGAACACAGTAAGTAAGCATACTATACCAGGTCGCAGTTGTTAATGAGAACTTGTTCTCAACTAGCTTACCTGGTTAAATAAAGGTGAAATAAAACATTTAAAAAAACTATATACCGGGTCAGTTCCAATACCATATTTACAATGTGCAGAGAAGCCGGAGTGATGGAGGTAGATATGTATAGGGGTAAACTGACAAGGCATCAGAAGCAGCAGATTGTATGCGAGTGTGCGTGTAGAGCCAGTATAAATGTATGTGCATATTATGTGTGAATGAGCAGATGACGGTGTGTGTAGACCCATGTACGTGTGAATAGAGAAAGTACAAAAGTAAAACAAAATACAACGTAAATGAGGATACACGGTTAATTCAAATAGTCCGTGTAGCCTAACGTTTATATTCCAAATACAACTCACTCTTTTAGCAACGAAAGCAGACAGCATTGTGTCTTTCTTATTTATGACTGCTGAATCCTGATGTGACTGTTCTTGTTGACTCAAGAGCAGGTGGTGTCCCAAAATGCACAAGTCCCTGCTAGCCAAAGACAGTCACATAATAACAGGGGGACACAGCGGGAAATGTCCGCTCCAGTTTGGGGAAATAATTGGCGCCATATTGGTAAGGGCAATTATTACTTCTTCCAAATGGTTCCTGAAATGCATGTTAAACAATAATAAGTGTATCAACATGTCTCACATTTACATTATATATTCACGTATGTAACAACATATATTATTTAGCTGATAGCTAAATAATGTTTACGGAACCTCGTAATATCATGCCTGTTTTACACGGGAGATATTTGAGATGCACTCTTCGATTCCGCTTCTGTTCTGATGTAGCAGCAACAAGCTAGCTGAGTGTTTACCTGAATGTTATCAGTTTTTGCATGTGGACTTCCATAACAATTATATCACATTTTGAAAGTATAATATTTGTTTACTTTTTAATCCGGGTTGGTAATTTATTTGTTTGCCTTTGGTATTCCGTCCACGCCAGCTTCCCTGCAATGGGAGGGAATGCGAGGTGATGCTAGTTAGCCATTTCGCTAACGTTCGTTACCTCGCTAGTTATTTAAACAATATTGAGGCGCTAACTGGGTAACGTTAGCCAGCTGGACTAGTTACATCAATAAAACATAGACGCACGGAAAGGTGCAAAATATGCACCTTTAGTTATTTCCTTGCGTTTATTGTCAAGTGTCGATTACTGAGAGAACGTTGCCACAGGCTGCAGTGCCAACCCAGGACTCGGGATGGCGGCTAAAGCGGCCGATGGTGGTGGTACAACTGACCTCATAGACATCTACGACGAGAAGTTCAGTCAAAACAACGGGGAGGTGAGACGGGCCGAGAGAGATTATGAAAAGAGCTGTAGTTGTGAGAAGCTGAAAGTGAATGCAGAAGATTCTTGAAGTGGGAACTAAAATAACTTGTTGGATGAGGTCTGATTTTAGCATGACCAGCATGTCAACATCTTACATGAATTAATGTCAAAAGTCATACTATTCAATTTCTTGTCCTTGATATCAACAATACAAATGTGGAGGTTAATGTTCTCTTGTAGTTTGTCAGATTTTTCAGGGATGGTCATTGTGAGTGATAAACTAGGCATTGAGGGATTATACCTATCTTCTGTACATTTTCTCTCTCTATAGGATGGAGATTTTGCAACGACAGCAGAGGCAAGTGATCTTTACGATGATGTGCTCACTGGCTCTGTGAGCCAGGAAAGGAAATTCTCAGAAGATGCTATCCCTCTCAGCAAGGACCAGCCAACGAAAGAGGAGAGAAAACCAGCAATAATGTACACTTACAGTGGGGTGTGGAACAAGAGACTGGCTGTATATGTGGGCAACTTCTCCTGGGTGAGTGTCCCACCACCACCATTACCTTCAATCCAGTTTGCTAATCTATTAGCCTATGTTCTGTAATGAGATACAGCCATCTAGGCCTATTACCTTTCTGTCCCTATCCTTAATTTTTACTCATCTTCTCCCTCTTTCTCTCCTTTGTACTCCTTTACCTCTCTCATCAGTGGACCTCTGACAAAGACCTTATTAACGTGGCTCGCACCTTGGGTGTGAAGGACATTGTGGAGATCAAATTTGCTGAGAACAGAGCTAATGGCCAGTCCAGAGGGTGAGAGTTAGGCCTATCCACTGGGCATCATTCTAATCTAATGTGATCTATTTCTTCACTGTTTATTAACTGGGTGTTTCGTCATTTCATGACTGGGTCTGGCCATGGTGTTCTAGGGAGACCTGGAGACAGACACCTATTGAGTCAAATTAGTCTTCAAATAAATATGATGCTCCAGTAGCTAAGCTAAATACAGATCTTACAGATGACTACCAACGTTTTATTATTTATTATATGTGCATGATCCAGAGCCAAAGTGTTGTCTCCAGACCCTGAAGAACTGGACAAGGCTGCTCTGGTGGTCTACTGATGGCTAGTCGATTATGTTGTGAAGGCCTTTCAAAGCTCTGGAATAGCCTTTCTATCCAGCTGGTAACATAAAGTATACTAGCTGATATTTGTCTTTTATCTCTATAGATACGCTGAGGTAGTGGTGGCCACAGAAGAGTCATTACAGAGGTTGCTGGAGACTTTGCCAAATTGTCATGTTAATGGAGAAAAGGTGGACTGCCGCTTTGCCACACGCCAGAATCTTGCCGTGTTTGAAGCCCAGGCTAATAAACGTAAGCACACATCTACTTACAGCAAATAAATAGGTACTCAAGTCTTTCTCGGAAGCGATATCCAATGCTGCCATAGAAACAAAATCAAACTGTCCCTCCTCCTTTTCCATAGGTGTCCCCCAGCGCTCTAACTCAAAGGAGTCGTCAGATACTGGGGACAAAAATGCCTCCGTCTCCCCTCCTGTGCTCAACCAGAACCACTCCACTGTCCCTCACACTATCCACCCCCAACACATTCACAACAAACCTCCCCCTCTGTCAGTCCCATACTTTAGGCTGCCTCCTCCTCTTTTCCCTCACCTTCCCCCACACATTCCCCCTCCCCCCATGCCACACCTTTTCCCTCCACCACCTCTACGTCTCCCCAGCCATCCTCCTCCCTCCCTGCATCTCAACCCTGCCTTCTTTCCTCCAGCACAACACGACAACTACAGTCAACAACATAACACATCGTACAACCGGCACAAGTGAGCTCTTCCACTGTACTTTATATTCTGGAATGATTTTGTATTAATTGGTAAACATGTCTATCACAAGTTGTATGGATATGTATGTATGTATGTATGTATGCTGATGATGAGCAAGGGAGTGTCTCTTTCTCTAGCAGCAGGGACAGTGAAGCGCCCACACCCCAAATGCCAGAGGGAGAGTTTGATGAGCTGATGAACAGAAACCGAGCAATCGCCAGCAGCGCCATCACCAAGGCTGTGTCTGGAGCTACTGCCGGTTAGACTCTCACTGAAAAATGCCTACAGTAGACACTCAAATACAGATTCATGATGATAAATCTAGACTAGAGACCCAAAGACATTGACATATGCAGTACACAATGCAGATCATGGTCATCTTAAATCCTGTCGTTGTAATAAACTCTGTAACCTCGTCTCATTTAGGAGACATGCCCCTGGCCATTGAGACGCTTTTGACTGCCATTGCTGTCATCAAGCAGTCAAGAGTGTATGGAGACGAGCGCTGTCGAGCGCTGGTCACCTCTCTGAAAGACTGCCTCTTCTCCATCGAGAGCAAGTCTTATGGCTCCAGGTCAGTGCTGGAAAAATTGTTTGGACCTCATGGACAGTTCTTTCATCACAAATGGATATTGTAATGTGGCCTCACTCCTAACTTGTTCTCTTTGTAGGAAAAGACACCGCTCCCGTGACAGAGAACACCGTTCCCGAGATAGGGAGCGAGACAGGGAAAGAGAACGGGACAGAGGCAGAGTAAGGGAAGAAAGGGAAGAGTCCTACAGCCAGGAATGGGAGGCTGCAGGAATGTCCCGCCGGCACCGAGAACGCTCCCTAAGTGGGGAGAGAGACGGGAGAGACCGGGAGCGTGTTCGGGAACGAGATAGACATAGGGAGCACCGCGAGCGGCACCGCTAGGTAAGCTCTCTGACCCTGTCGTATCTCCAACACGTCTCCCCTCTAATTCTGTAATCTACAGACTACCACCACTTACTCACACCACCGCCTCTAATTGCCAAGCACCTGTTTTTTCAGTCAACCCTTTGTATTTACGCAGTCCTGACAGAACTTTTCTGTTTTTTTCCCAGGACATTCTAGGTGGTCTTTGTCCCTGTCAGGCTGAATAGGAGGGTAGGCAGGACTTTATTTCTGCACCAAGCTGCTTAAAAGTCTGGGATAATGGATGAACTGATGGTGAGACAAAATGAATGTCCATAGCCCCCCGTTCACATTTCCCTGGTACTCAGCAGCCACCAAGCATTTTACCTTATCATAATCTTATCTCAGCCATCACCAACCCCCTCTTTCTCAGTGTTACTGTCTTTGTAATTTTATTTTTTTATTATAAATTGACGGTTTCAGGGTCGTGGCTGCAACTTATATTGTTTGACACACCGGCATGCACAAAGCAGAGGTACATTTTTTTATATGTTGAACTGTGCAGTGTTTTTTTTCCCTCTTCCCCCTTCTTTTGTATCAAATTTGAACTAATTAAAAAAGGCTGTTAAAATGAGTTGGAACAAGTGTATTTATTGCAAAAAGGGATTGTTACAAGAGGACCAGGTAGTTTTCATTGCCTGACCCATGCTGCTTAAAGGGGTTGGCCTCCCATCTTGTTTATTTACACAATAATGTAAATTACATGGCAAGTGGCTGTAGCCAACAACAAAAAAACATGTACAATTCAAACCAGGTGTGAAAATAGTCTCGAGGATGTCAATCCATCAGGGTGCACTGCCTCCCTGGCTGTCAGCCAGGGCTTGTCCATAAATAAGCCAGATGATTCTTGTGGTTGTTGTATCCATCATTTCTCCAGGGGTGCATAATTCAGCAACTTCTCAATGAGGTCTACATGGGCCAGCAGCATCCTCCGACAGCAATACCTCTTCAGACCAAGAGCATCAAGGGCATCACTGCCAACCAAACAAAAGGGAGCAGACAAGAGAGTTTGATATGTTTATCAGGAGTAGCCTATGTAGATATTAAAAATATCAGATGAAATAAATTAACACTACAATATATTTTCAGAAAGGGTTTCATCTTAGGGAAATACAATGTAAACAATGACCACAACAAACAGGTGTCGCTCACCCTTCAGTGTATTCAGCTTGAAGGAGGCCAAGGTATGCCTCCCATTTATTACCAACGATTTTCCCACAGGTGAAGCACCGGACCGGGATAATCATTTTGATTTCTTTCGACTGGGGCCCTGAAAATAAATTATCAACAGAAATACGAAAAATGTATGCACTCTGCTGTAAATTGCTCTGATTAAGAGCGTCTGCTAAATTACAAATAAAACATGTAGTTAATGTTAGGCTAGCCAGCCAACGGCAGAATTGTGGCTTGAAGAAAAAAGGTAACTATTCAATGATAAAAGCGTAACTGAACGAAACCGCATAGCCTATCAATTTTGTAGATAACTTGACAGCTATGGTTTACTGACGCTCAGTCTTAGCGTGGACATGTAAACCGGCGTGCTAGCTAACGTTACACAGTACTTGCTAGCGCACACATTTTCAAACCCGTTGCATATAGCTAGCTAGTTAACCAAAAAGTGTTAGCATAAAACAGCCATGTTTACCAATGTGTTTTATATCATGGCTAAATAGAGACTCAAACAATAAAGTAGATATCGACTCACTGTAAAGTAGATGTTCTGCAGTAACCCTTGCAAACAGACAAGAACGCACACAGGAAGAACATGTAGCTAACGCGCGTCGCTCCTCCCTCAATACTGGGGCATGTTCAGGGGCTGCAACGTTACAGGGGGTTCTAGAAAGGTTTGATTGAATTGAATGCGCTGCGCCTCATTCATAACTCCATTTACCCCTCATTCATAGCTCCATTTACCTTAACATATTGATGTTTTCATGGTACACATTCGATTTTCCGAAGATATTAGGGCTCTGTTTAGAATATGACTCTCCCCTCGGTTTTCTATTTTGGACTTGTCCAATACTAGATTCACATGAGTCACATCTGGAACTGGTTACTGTATCTCTTTGAGAATTCAGATTTTTTTAAACAGCACGGTGTTTAGAAACCTTATTGGCCAGCATGGTAACATTTAAAAGCCCCTGGAAATATCCTATTTCTTCTTTATGGCTTCTACAATTTGTCTCCTTTTCATGACCGCTAACATGTGAGTGGTGGACATAATAGCCAGTCAGTCCTATTCATATCAGTGATGATGGAGGAAAGGAAACAATGAAAGGAGTACATCATTCTCAACACAATGAACCCTAGCTATTTATATTGGTGGAGAGTGTAGGACACAAAATATGCACAGCTATCAAAGAGATCCTTGAGTCCATGCAAGCTGGTTCATTGCCTTTAATAAAGGTCAGGTCAAGTCACAAGACAACCATTTGGATTTACACAAGGAGCTTTGGGGGCAGGGGAGGGAGTGTGCAAGAGGGAAAATATGTTCTATAGGGAGCTGGGATATCAAGAAAATATAGGTTTAATCCCCATCGTAATCACCACTATCACATCATCATCTGGTTCTCATTCTCCATTCACAATAGTATTACCCATCAACATTTCACCATCATTACCATTATTTTAATATCATACAGAACATGTGCTAAAATGTGGAGTACTACTGGAATTATTGCATTTATACGCTCTTGGAGACCAAGGAAAATAACTGATAGATTTTATTTAGTACTCTGTGACGTGATGACTAGGCTATTTGAACATGTATCTGCAGAATAGGTGTCTGTTCTGTTGGTGTGCTGAAGGTATTGATATTGCATCATGGTACGCTACATGCCAGTATTTAAGCAAGATGTTTGATTGGGTGTTAAATCTCCTAGGCCTCTGATTAAAAAAAAACGGTTTGTCTGTTATCAAAAATAGGAGTGCTTCTCTGTAATGAATAGGGAAACAACAGATGAAACAATCTCAGTTTATCTACTAAATAAATCCAGCTATTTCTCTACTCCCATTAATAATGCATGCTTTCTACTTGGATTCTAGGTTTATCAAACTATCAAAAAAGATTAATGTATTACAAAATAAACCGCAATGCATGTATTATCATAATTTCATCATACTTTCAAAGCTTTCCAGGAGGTTGGAGATGGATGTAATATATTTGTGTATATGCTGATTTGCTGAGCATGACTGACCAAGCTACTACATACATTGGTACACCACATATTGCATGTAGAATATTTTCATTCTGAATCGAAATTCATACATACAATGTACAGTACTATTACAGTAGCTGCACAGTCTCTCGCACTATCACTCGAACATGTATGGTCTTCAAATAAATAGAGGCTACACTATTTCTCCAGAGAAATTGTAGTAAGCAAGCTGTTAATACATTTGACAAATGGACACACCAAGGGATTACAGTGTTAACACATAGGGTTAAAATATATTATTTTGCGCAATTTAGTGTATATGTATATACTTTTGGTTTATACTCCATTTGTGTCACCAGGGTCATAAACACAGGCAGCCAGGCATAACTTTGACTATATTCTCACTGTGCATATTGATTTGGGAGATGGGGCAATTTGACTATGAATTGTTATTACCTCAGCATCAGTTGAGACTGAAATGGAAGTCTATCACAAACAATTATTTAAGTGACTTCATCTGTCACACTATCTGCCATTGCTGACTTCACTTACACACAGCCTTCCCAAAACCATGCAACTTCTCCTGAATTGATATAACGATATCTCCTGGTCTAAAACCGTTATATAACGATATCTCCTGGTCTAAAACCGTTATATAACGATATCTCCTGGTCTAAAACAGTTATTCATAAGGGTTCACATCTGATCTGTAGGGACCATGTATTTACATCAAAAGCAATACGAACATAGAAATAACACATACTAGGCACCAGGGTTAGGATCAATTTCATTTAAATTCCATTCAGAAATTAAACAAAATTTAAATTCCAAACGTTCTATATTAAAAACGATTCAAGAGAATTGGAATGTCAGTGTACTTCCTGAATTGACTGGAATTTAAATGAAATTGACCCCAAACCTGCGTGGCACTCACAATAGTGTGTTTAATATTCTTCATACTTCACTTCATATGACCTTTTTCAAATCAAACAATATAAAGTTACTGTATTTCTACTTCTAACTTATGTATTAGTAGACCCAGAAACATCAAAATGTTTATCAGTGCATACTGGATAAATAGGGTATTGAAGTACTGTATATATGTGTGTGTCCAGTGTAACTGTTGGAGTGCATTTGTATGGTGATTAAAAGCCTGTAGACCTATAAGTAGGTGCAGTTAGAGGGGTGGAGCAAATTCATGCGTGAGTATACTAGCAGGTGCCCAAAAATGTATTACTTGAATGTTCACTGATGTTTATATTCACTACAAGAAAGGTCAGACTGAATTAAACTTAAGAAGCACAGTGGCTCCCCATCCCCCATCTCTACCAGCTGCATGATAGTCTGTGAACCAATCAGCAAGTGACTCGTTAACCCATCGACCAATAGGTTTTGATGATGAGTGGTGGTGGTGGTTAATTTCTTCGTGCCAACAACAGTGCCCCCAACAGGATGGCACCAGCAGCGATGATGGCACCACCAATGAGGAAGGGCTTCAGGCTTTCCAGGGAGTCCGTACTGGCCTCTGCTGCCTCCTCGCCCTCTGGTGCCCCCTCTGGTTCAGCTGATCCATCCTCCACTTGAGGCTCTTCCACAGGGGCCGCTGGGGGTGGAGCCTCTACTTGAGCGGGGTCAATCTTTTTAGGGGGAGCTGCCTCCTTCTTCTCCGTCTTCTCTGCTTTAGAGGATGCCTTGGGCGCTGGTGCCCCGCTCTTAGCCTTAGCTTCCATAGGATCCAGAAACAGGTGGGGTTGGTCAGGAGTGTCTTTCAGGTCAGCGCTGCTTCACTGATGGAAAACAGCAAACAGAGGCAGACAGATAATCACACAGATTAGACTCTGTTATCTGCTCTACTGTCCCCTGGTGTTATTAAACCGACAAGGAGCATCAACATACACAGGAAGTATTATACACCTCCTTATTCACTGCAGAATGAAGCAAAAGCCTTATGTCAGCAGGGCCATCATGTGACCTTGACAGACAAGATGACATAAACAGAACCATATTGTCCCTGCTATATACATTATCTGGTTTGTTTATTACATCTGTAGAACAAACTTCCAGTGGAAGCAACACTTTAAGTCCAGCATCCTGTCAAGAGCAATCTCATGGGAAAGTTAACTGCACGTTTTGTAACAGACGGAGTAATCATGCTGCTGCAGCTGCTAAAAAAAGAGCCCAGTTGACAGAGGCACAGAGGTGCATGCATGTCTTCTGCACTCCCCACACTGTCTGACACAAGTGTTAATCCAGTCTCAGCAAGCAATAAATATTGTCTCTGTATATTTATTTATTTATCTCCCTCTCTCTCTGTCTATCTCTAAAATGGCATGAGTCATACAGTATGTACTGTTAATGGAGGTCAAGATGGAGGAAAGCAGACAGGAATAAGGAGAGGAGAGAGTAATAACATAGTGGGGATACAGAATTATCCAAAGGCAGGAAAATAAGAAAGAGAGAGAGGAATTAAAGAAAAAACAGAGAGATACTATAATGGATGCATCTGAGGATGCTCGATGCTGGCACAGGATATGAAGATAGGAGCTGCACAGGCCGTGATAATCCCATAGACCAAAATACTGAAATTGCATGAAGGGGAGGAGGTAGAAATCTGGGAGTACATACCCTCAGGCTATTCTGTTCTCCTCTCCAACAGCTCTGTAACAATGGCCGGAAGGATGGAGAGATGGAATTGCTGCTCAAAGGCTGTCAGAAGGAAATTAGTAATGTCCTCAAGACAGAGAGCGAGAGTAAGTAAAGAGATGGAGGGCACAGTGAAAACAGAGGGAGGTAAAGGAGAAGGACTGGGATGTACCATCTGGGCTGCAATCAGTGGGGGTGTCCATATCTTTAGACTGCATTTTGTCTTGGTTCAATTTACTGTATCTCTCTCTGCCTAGCCCTAGAGCGTAGGATGTATTTTAAAATAAATTATTGTAGAAGCCTACTATAATAATTATAACAATGGTGATTAAATTGTATATACTGTACAAATACAAGTCAAAGATTTGCATACCCAATGGATGGGTATGCAAAATGTGTGTGTGTCTGAGTCACTGTCACATTTGTAAAGGGGCAAATATTATTATTACCTTTATTTAACTAGGCAAGTCAGTTAAGAACAAATTCTTATTTTCAATGACGGCCTAGGAACAGTGGGTTAACTGCCTTGTTCAGGGGCAGAACGACAGATTTGTACCTTGTCAGCTCAGGATTTGAACTTGCAACCTTTCGGTTACTAGTCCAATGCTCTAACCACTAGGCTATGCTGCCGCCCCAAAGGGGCAAATATGCTTGTTGTTTGTGTGTTTCTAATTTTATCTCAAGTGTGTTCAGTACATGGCTTCAGTTAAGTACTTTCTTGCATCACTGTCCCTGACTGTATCTAAATAAAATATCTCCCTGTGATGCTAAGGGGATGACATCATTCAAATAATACAGCCCTAGTTCAGTGGAAAACTACTGTATGCCTACATTGTCATTTTTGTCATTTAGCAGATGCTCTTATCCAGAGTGACTTACAGGAGCAATTAGGGTGAAGTGCTTTGCTCAAGGGCACATCAACAGGTTTTTCATCTAGTCTGCTCTGGGATTCAAACCAGAAAACCATTGGTTTCTGGCCCAACACGCTTAACCGCTAGGATACCTGCCTACCATTGTATTCTACCAACAAGTCTACTGTGATTATTGAGCTGTCTGATTTTCATCAGTCAGCTATAGCCCTCATCTATCCAAGTATGAGATTTAAAAAATAATAAATAAAATATTCAAACTCCCCATTAGATGTTTTCTGGGCCTGGCTGCTTTTGTCTTGTTTTTGACAATTAAATAATAACATTTAAACCTTTTCTCACCACTGTAGTAATGCATTTAGGTGGTTACTTCCATGTACTAATAATACTAATATATGGGAGGAAGCAGGATGACTTATAGTAGGAGGAACATCCTGGCAGATGCCTATAGCAACATTTCTGCATTCCTAAAACACACAGCAGTAATGTATGACATTAACAAGCATGGCCAGCAGGCCTCAGTCAATACTCAAATAAATGCCAATGCAATGCCAATACCAACAGTCAGGTTTTGTGCCTATGTCTTGTAGCCTATACTGGAAGATGGGCTGATGATTATGTGTTATATACAACAATAAACTTACATCTCTGAAAATAAGTATCCATTTGGGATTTCAAGTAGGACTATTGTCAACAGTGTCAACATTACTAAGAATGAATATTTCAGACAACTTATTTCTATTTTTGGGTGATGCCTGCCAGTCTGCCTTGGACAAATGACCCAAAGCTCTTGGAGTCGCAGCAGACTGATGGCTTTAGGGTAGCCTTCCCAAGTTGTGTAGGCTAATATTGTTTGCCTATTTATGGCAAATACATTTGGCTAATTATGTGCCTGTAATAATATTTGTTTTGCTGATGTTTTAAAGAAAATGTGGTCAACCCATGTTTTGCATTTAGAGCCAGTCTGAGCGCAGGGCACACCTATTTAATAAAGTCTAGGTCAGGAAATGACGCGAGTCCACGCCCAAACTCTATAGTTGGAGATTCCTCGATATTCACAAACCACCAGTCGTGCATTTCACAGTATGCCAGCGATTTATACAGTGTCTACAATCGCCGAAGCCTGCGAGAACGACGCAAATCCAACTGGCTCTCTCGTAGGGTGATGAATGACGTAAAGTTCCTACGTAAATGGCGCAGTGGTGATTCGGTTTTTGATCCGCAGCTGCGGAATAGGCAATGGGAATAGAAACGACGTATCTTTTCAGGGGTAAAAATTGGTCTGAAGGCTGGTATTACAACAACCAATTTATCGGGACCCGCTACTCCAGTAGCCCGATTGGGATCGGGAGTTGTCTGGTTGGTTGTCACATATGATACACACAATATAAAAACATTGTGTAGCGATGTATTTATTCAACTTCACTGTATGTCAGTGAGAAACATTGTATGGATGAACCTCCCGGCACTCATACATGGCGTGAAGATACATCGGGAAGCGGATATTCTACATATCGACGACGTGTTGCAATTTATCGAAGAAACAAGACCTTGAATACCAAGGCATAGTAAATGGAGCGCGTGTCTGCTCGGTTTTGACTCTAGGTTACGGTATGATCCAGCTGCGAATCTTATCTGATTGCCTGGCCCGGATTCCTGTGGAACCTTTCACTTGAAGTACAGTGGCTGGATTCATAGGGAAGTACGTGTGTGTTCTGCCAGCCACGGTTCAGCGCAATATTGTCGCTGCGGTATTTTACAGGGTTTATCCCCGGCAGAGCACTGGTCCAGGTCCGCGTTGAGGTGAGCTCGAGGTGGACAAGCGTAGGATGGGAGAGCGAACAGAACAGATGCAGTGGGTCTTGGCAAGGCATCGTCACAATACAGGTGAGAAAGAAGCCCAACGGCCGATCAATGGAATGGGCTGGGGAGGGGTGTCATACAGTGACGGCTTGGATTTCTTATCTATTTAGACAATAGCCTTTTCTAAAATATCAACTGGGGTAGCAATATTACTAATACCCCCCACCCCCGACAAAAAAACATCTCACAGGATTTTTGTATTGGCTTTGCCTACCTTGGTGATAAGGAAGTGATAGCAGAGATTTGGCAAATCCGGACATTAGGTTATATGGCCCAACAATTGTTGACCGGTCCATTGTAGATTTAATGAAGGCTCAACCCACAGCAAACCTCGAAGATTAGGCTAGATGTATTCAAACCTTTTCTCGACCATGTCTTTGCTCCTTTATTATTGCATCATTGTGGAGTCTTTCTGCAGAATGTCCAGTGTTTTTGTATTCCACTCAATAACCCTTCAGGACAGGGCAGGCTATGATGCTCATGTGCAGGCATGCAGCAGGTGGAGAGAGACTGGATAAAGCACATGTAGCTAAATGTGTGAAGACAGAGCCTTTTATCAGCCTCATAGCCGTGCCTACAGAGAGAAATGCATGTCATACCAATAGAATGCCCAGTCACAATCACTTTATTTCCATGAGTGCCAAAATATCTTCCCTAGGTGCTCTGCATGTTTTCATGAAGGCTCAAACATGGACAAGTGGATCATGTAAGCTATGTGAGTTTGTATCACAGGTGTATGTCTGTGTATCAAGCACGATCTGTTTGCGGCAGCGTAAAAGTGATCTAAGTGATGTCCTGAACGTTGTTACTACTTGGAGAGAGTTTTTATGAATGTTGTGTAATACTAGAGGACAAAAGCCAATGAATGGGCAGAGAGGTGCAGTGTACGTGGATTACGGTCACGTTCAGTGGATTTGAGACCAGTTTGCCCCCTAAAGCAGGTTTAAATCCCTGTAGTAATCTCACATTCAGACTCAGTTTTACCCAGGGGCGTATTTATTATGCCGATTCTGTTGCAAAACGTTTCTTAAACGGAAGCAACAGGAACGAAATGGGGTGGGACCTATAGGGGACCTACCTAAATTTGTCCAATAGAAACTCTAGTTTATTTTTTTTTACTGTGTTACAGTTCATATACTGTAAAGATATCAGTCGATTTGAAATAAATTCATTAGGCCCTAATCTATGGATTTCATATGACTGGGAATACAGATATGCATCGATTGGTCACAGGTACCTTAAAAAAAAGATAGGGGTGTGGATCAGAAAACCAGTCAGTATCTGGTGTGACCACCATTTGCCTCATGCAGCGTGACACATCTCCTTCGCATAGAGTTGATCAGGTTGTTGATTGTGGCCTGTGGAATGTTGTCCTACTCTTCAATGGCTGTGCGAAGTTGCTGGATATTGGCGGGAACTGGAACACGCTATCGAACACATCGATCCAGAGCATCCCAAACATGCTCAATGTATGCAGGCCATGGAAGAATGGGGACATTTTCAGCTTTGAGGAATTGTGTACAGATCCTTGCGACATGGGGCTGTGCCTTATCATGCCGAAACATGGGATGATGGCAGCGGATGAATGGCATGACAATGGGCCTCAGGATCTCGTCACGGTATCTCTCTGCATTCAAATTGCCATCGATAAAATGCAATTGTGTTCATTGTCCGTACCTTATGCCTGCCCATACCATAACCCCACCGCCACTATGGGGCACTCTGTTCACAACATTGACATCAGCAAATCGCTCGCCCACACGACGCCATACACGCTCTCTGCCATCTGCCCGGTACACTCAGATGAGTTTCCCTAAGACGGTTTGTGACATCTTGTGCAGAAATTCTTTGGTTGTGCAAACCCACAGTTTCATCAGCTGTCCGGGTGGCTGATCTCCAATGATCCCACAGGTGAAGAAGCTGGATGTGGAGGTCCTGGCCTGGCGTGGTTACATGTGGTCTGCGGTTGTGAGACCGGTTGGATGTTCTGCCAATTTCTCTAAAACAATGTTGGTGGCAGCTTATGGTAGAGAAATTAACATTCAGTTCTCTGGCAACAGCTCTGGTGGACATTCCTGCAGTCAGCATGCCAATTGTACGCTCCCTAAAAACTTGAGACAACTGCACATTTTAGTGGCCTTTTTATTGTCCCCCCTGTGTAATGATCATGCTGTTTAATCAGCTTCTTGAAATGCCCCACCTGTCAGGTGGATGGATTATCTTGGCAAATGAGAAATGCTCACTAACAACATGTAAAAAAGTTCTGCACAAAAGTTGAGAGAAATAAGCTTTTTGTGCATATGACAAATGTCTAGGATCTTTTCTTTTAGCGCATGTGAGAAGAGGACAGGTTTTACTCACTTTTTCTTTCTCAACCTCTCCCATCATTTATGGAACAAGCTTGATTTCAATACCTGAGTTGAGACTGGAGTGGGTATGTGTGGTGTGTGAGATGTACGTTCATGTTGCACACGCACAGATCTGTTTCCATTAGAGGTGCTATTGCGCTTTTGCTTTGGTCATTTCACAGCAACCACTCCCTAGCCAATAATTCCCATCACAACAAACAAGTGTCACATTCTGGACTTCATGACAACAATTTACACAGAATTCTCCAACATAAAAGATACAACTTCTATCATGCTTTCAGATTGAATCTACTATGGGAAAGATCACACTGGTGGTATGGCCATATTTTAAATGAAACTGCTTTTCTCAGAAACCTGGTGTCCCTGTCTGACAAACACAACCATTTAAAAGCCTAATAATCCATTAGATCTACAGTAGGGGGCTAAGAGGTTCCTAGCCACAGCACAACAGAATACTGTCTGTTTTGTCTGTTTGCTTCCACTTACTCCCTCCCTGCTGACTCCTCAACCCCCACAGAGTACCTCTCCTCTCCTCTCCTGACAGTTGTGTCTTTCACAAAGTGTGTCTGAAATGACACCATATTGTCTAATAGAGCCCTACGGACCCTAGTCAAAAGTAGTGCACTATAAAGGGAATAGGGTGCCTTCTTTTTGACAGCCTCAATGTGCCAAACCACATAATGTGTGTCATTGACGGTTTTTCTATTCAAAGAGGGAGAGGTTTTATCTGGAGTACTGTGATGTCATGGCATTTTTGAACTACAAAGGGACTGTAAATGACTGACTAGCTAAGTAATTTACACATACAGTTTATTAGGAGCTTATCAAGTCACATATGGTCATACATTAGGACCAAGAATTTGGCAGCAAAAAATACAATAATAAATGAATACAAATACTGAGCTATATTTTATGCAACATTTTTGGGGGGAAATTATTTTATACAAATGCAATTTCTCAGAGAAATACATTTAGTTTAACAAGTAATATTTTTCTCTTAAAAAGATGGTCAAAATTATTGCCACCCCTGTTTTCAATGCCTCCCCTTGCGAGAATAACAGCACTGAGCCTTTGTTAAAATGTTTTATGAGATGGGAGAACACATTGGGAGGGATCAGTCTTTTTTTCCTCATCTGTATCAAGGGTGGCAATAATTATGGACCTGACTGAATGCCACATACTGTATTTGTTCTAGTGTGTGGTGGTGAGAGCACACAGGTGTTTGTGGAAGCATAGGGGGAGAACTCCCAGTGCGTTGTGTATTTTGCGAGCTCAGCCTTGCGGTGTGAGGACTGAGGAGAATATTAAGGGTGCAGTGTGAAGTGTATTGGTGAGGTGTTTGGCATGAATAGGGGAGAGATTGGGACGTTATCGTGAGTCCACAGGGTGATGTTAACCCAGGCTGGCAGAGCGGTACTCTCCCTCCCTCTGTCTCTCGGCTCCCAGCCCTGTACCCGTCTGCTCCAGCCTCCATGTGCAGCACTCTCTCTGTCTGCCTGGGTCAGTGTCACACTATACACAGAGCTTCTCTCTTTCTTTCTCTCGTGAGTTTCTATATACTCGTCACAGGCTCTCCTCCTCTGTTTCTCCTAGTAGGCCTACTCCTCCATCTTCCTCCTTCACCTCTGTCTTTTATTACGACATCCTCTTCCATGCACCATCCAGCCTACCTTTAACATGAAATCTCTAGCCTATCACTCCCTCTTTTACTGTCTCTCCTTCTCATCTTCCTGCCCCCCCCTCTTCTCGCTCTACCCACACGCTCATTCACTATTCATATTTTAGAAGACGTTTGTGACCGCGAAAGCAGTGTCATGCGTTTGCACCATTTCAAAAGTGAAGAAACCTACATTTTCTCTCCTATCCTCTCTCCCCATTCTTTATCTAGCTAATCCAGGTTTTGGCTTCATGCCGCTCTTTCCCTTTTTTAGACTGAAAGCCATGTGCCACTCACTCCCACTCTCCCTCTGCCTCTTTCTCTGTCTTTCGCTCACACTCCCGCCCACTCAATCCCTTTCACCTCTCCTCCCTCCACACTCTATTCTGTGACTTTGTGTGATAGTATATGCATTTGGATGTATGTGTGTTAATATGACGTTCTGATTGTGTAGCCCCTGTTAGTGCGTACTCATTATGCATTATGTACACTGAAGTCTCTCTGCCTTTTGAGTCTGATAAAAAAACATGAGCTGGCGCACACACAGAGAACATTATTTTATGTAGAGGTGCTGACTAATGGCGAATAAACTATAAGCTAGAAAAATTGTCGCACATTCCATATATAAACTCCCAGTAATTTATTGGGTAAATCACCGTTTCGGCATCACTGTGCCAATCATCAACGTTTTGGATGCTGAAACGTTGGTGATTTACCCAATAAATGACTGGGAGTTTACATATGGAGTGTGCGACTCTCTTTATTTTGATGTCTTGGAGTCTGGACAGAGAAAATAGTCTTCCTGTGTCGCATAGAACCGTGTGGTTTCTCCGTTTTATGAGAAGAAATTGGATTACTGTATTTAAGGATTTATTAGAGGAATTGGATCAAATGTATTATTACAGTTGTTCAGTGTTTCCTCTACATAACTTGTTCAATGTCAGTGTTTCCTCTACATAACTTGTTCAATGTCAGTGTTTCCTCTACATAACTTGTTCAATGTCAGTGTTTCCTCTACATAACTTGACAGTGTAACAATAAAAGTCAGCGCAGAATGTTCCTTGATTTTCAATTCTTCTTCTTATCCATGACCCCTCAGTGCTATACCCTACGATGCTTGAGGCAGAAGGAATGGAGCCAGCTAGTTCACGTGGCCACAAAAACAGCCATGCACATAATGTTTTAGCATGATGTTTGTGTATGTACAGTGGGGTCTGGAATTATTGAGTCTCTTAATAAAGATGAGCAAAATAGACTGTATAAAATAATACAAATACTGAGCTATATTGTATGCTAAAAAATGTTTTAATTTAAAAACAATATATATTTTATACTAATACAATTGCTCAGAGAATGAGATTTTGTGTAACAAGTAATTATAAAACAAAAAAAAACTAAAGATGGGGGTAAAAATGTTTGGATCCCCTTTCAATACTCCAACACCTTCCAATAGTGAGGAAAACGACACACACTAAGACTTTTTCTAAAATGTTTTATGAAATTGGAAGGTGAGTGTCATCAAAGATCCACCAGCTTATTTTACAGTATGAGGTATTTTCTGCATATGCATTGTATGGAACATGTCTGGGATCTTTTATTTCAGCTCCTGAAACATGGGACCAACACTTGCGTTTAAATTTTTGTTCAGTGTAAATGTGTGTTGATATCAGTTGGCAGGGGCAACTTTTTAAGACTTTTTCTGGTAGATGTTTTCTAAGACTCATTTTTCATATGTTTGACAAGAAATCAAAGCCTTTGCTTATTCCATTTTTTAGGATAAACTTAAACAAAACAAAAAAAGTGTATATATTCCTTAATTTCTCAACGTTAAATATACTCGTAGCTTTTATTTGACACCCAATTTGACATGCTCCTATGAAATTAACATGTTGGTGTTCATGGGTCATTTTACAGTCGTGGCCAAAAGTTTTGAATGACACAAATATACATTTTCACAAAGTCTGCTGCCTCAGTTTGTATGATGGCAATTTGCATATACTCCAGAATGTTATGAAGAGTGATCAGATGAATTGCAATTAATTGCAAAGTACCTCTTTGCCATGCAAATGAACCGAAACCCCAAAAAACATTTCCAATGCATTTCAGCCCTGCCACAAAAGGACCAGCTGACATCATGTCAGTGATTCTCTCGTTAACACAGGTGTGAGTGTTGACGAGGACAAGGCTGGAGATCACTCTGTCATGCTGATTGAGTTCGAATAACAGACTAGAAGCTTCAAAAGGAGGGTGGTGCTTGCAGGCAACCATGGTTTCCTTGCAGGCAACCATGGTTGCCTGCAAGGAAACACGTGGAGTCATCATTGCCTTGCACAAAAAGGGCTTCACAGGCAAGGATGTTGCTGCCAGTAAGATTGCACCTAAATCAACCATTTATCGGATCATCAAGAACTTCAAGGAGAGCGGTTGAATTGTTGTGAAGAAGGCTTCAGGGCGCCCAAGAAAGTCCAGCAAGCGCCAGGACCGTCTCCTAAAGTTGATTCAGCTGCGGTATCGGGGCATCACCAGTACAGAGCTTGCTCAGGAATGGCAGCAGGCAGGTGTGAGTGCATCTGCACGCACAGTGAGGCAAAGACTTTTGGAGGATGGCCTGGTGTCAAGAAGGGCAGCAAAGAAGCCACTTCTCTCCAGGAAAAACATCAGGGACAGACTGATATTCTGCAAAAGGTACGGGATTGGACTGCTGAGGACTGGGGTAAAGTCATTTTCTCTGAATCCCCTTTCCGATTGTTTGGGGCATCCGGAAAAAGCTTGTCCAGAGACGACGAGGTGAGCGCTACCATCAGTCCTGTGTCATGCCAACAGTAAAGCAACCTGAGACCATTCATGTGTGGGGTTGCTTCTCAGCCAAGGGAGTGGGCTCACTCACAAGTTTGCCTAAGAACACAGCCATGAATAAAGAATGGTACCAACACATCCTTTGAGAGCAACTTCTCCCAACCATCCAGGAACAGTTTGGTGACGAACAATGCCTTTTCCAGCATGATGTAGCACCTTGCCATAAGGCAAAAGTGATACATAAGTGGCTCGGGGAACAAAACATCGATATTTTGGGTCCATGGCCAGGAAACTCCCCAGACCTCCCCATCCCATTTGAGAACTTGTGGTCAATCCTCAAGAGGCGGGTGGACAAACAAAAACCCACAAATTCTGACAAACTCCAAGCATTGATAATGCAAGAATGGGCTGCCATCAGTCAGGATGTGGCCCAGAAGTTAATTGACAGGATGCCAGGGCGGATTGCAGAGGTCTTGAAAAAGAAGGGTCAACGCTGCAAATATTGATTCTTTGCATCAACTTCATGTAATTGTCAATAAAAGCATTTGACACTTATGAAATGCTTGTAATTATACTTCAGTATTCCATAGTAACATCTGACAAAAATATCTAAAGACACTGTGGCAGCAGACTTTGTGAAAATTTATATTTGTGTCATTCTCAACTTTTGGTCACGACTGTACATGGAAATGACCCATAGCATCGGTTCCAATCCAAGTGCCAATGCCGTTTAGCAAACTCCAGGGGTGCTGCATAAGCTCAATGACATCAATAACTTTACGAAGTACCAGGACATTTTAGCCAAAAACCTGGTTGCCTCTGCCAGGAGGTGAATCTTCCAGCAAAACAATGACCCCAAGCACACACAAGTCCATAAGCGTAGATGAAGGATATCGAGGATCTGGAAGGATTCTGTATGGAGGAATGGTCTATGATCTATCCCAATGTGTTCTCCAATTTTATCTTTTTTTTTTTTTTCAAAAGCTCAATGTTGTTATCCTTGGAGGGTGGTAGAGTTTTAAAAACTGGGGGATCCAATACTTTTGAGCCCTTTAGAGATTTATTTCTATTACTGGTTTAACAAAATCTCTTTCTCTGAAAATGTTTATTTTTAGGGCACACAATTGTATTTGTGTTTTTGGGGCACACAATATTGCTCAGTATTATTTTATAAAAATGTTTTTGCTCATTTTTATCAATGGATCCAATAATTCCAGATCCCACTGTATACACAGTCTCCTCCAAAGGCATTGCGATGAGGTGACAGCTAGCTTTCAGATTAAGTGTCAAAAAATGTCAACCAGCCATACTGACAGAGAGGCTGAAGCATTGGACTGAGTATAATTGGACTGCATTTAATCTACTTATCACACATCAAATAACTTACCAGTAATCCTGCCTCTTTCCTACCCCCTCAAATTCATCAGCCCTCAAATGGCTGTGAAATGAAATGTGGGTCCAAGTTAGTGCTGGTGGTTTGGAGTGGGTGGGTGTGGGTCATAGGTAATCACCTCAATTACTCTACTATGAGATTTTCTATCAGGTAAAAGGCCACCTAGGGTGATAGGCAGTATGTTTACAAAATACCTCATTCAATTTGATAAGAAGTTAACCCGTTGTTACCAAACTTTTTGAAAATGAATTTTCTCTGTAATGTTTGATTTAATAGTAGGCCTAGCCTATATGAGATCAGCCTTTTGCTAACCTCACCTGAAAGAAAGCTTTACAAATAGCACAATTTAGAGCTTTATGTCAGTAATGGGAGTGATTAACCGGGTTGTTTGTGTTTGCACTGATGTCCTTTTATGAGAGGGAGAGAAAATGTTTGCTCACCAAACTGAAATGCAAAGCATCACCTGATGCAAATGGCATGTGGAGACTGCCAGTTAGACATTAGTGTCTAGATTGAGAAACAGACTCCTCACAAGTCCTCAACTGGAAGCTTCATTAAATTGTACCTGCAAAACACCAGTCTCAACGTCAACAGTGAAGAGGCGACTCTGGGATGCTGGCCTTCTAGGCAGAGTTCCTCTGTCCAGTGTCTGTGTTCTCTTCCCCCATCTTCATCTTTTCTTTTTATTGACCAGTCTGAGATATGGCTTTTTCTTTGCAACTCTGCTTAGAAGGCCAGCATCCCGAAGTCGCCTCTTCACAGTTGACATTGTTTTTTTTTTTGCGGGTACTATTTAATGAAGCTGCCAGTTGAGGACTTTCTCAAACTAGACACTCTAATGTAATTGTCCTCTTGCTCAGTTGTGTACCGGGGCCTCCCACTCCTCTTTCTATTCTGGTTAGAGCCAGTTTGCGCTGTTCTGTGAAGGGAGTAGTACACAGCGTTGTACGAGATCTTCAGTTTTTTGCATGGAATAGCCTTCATTTCTCAGAACAAGAATAGACTGAGTTTAGGTCCCCTCAGATCAGACCTATACCCCTCCTGCCCACCCCATGCACCCCACCCCCACAAAGAGGGCCTCAACATGGAAGTCACACATACGCCCAGGTCGTGAGCGGGAAAATGGGCCCAAACCCCACTCTTACACTAGCCCAAGCCAATGGCATGTACCAGATGCTCAGCAGGCTCTGCTCACACTTACTGGCCTAAGGCCAAACCACACGACCAACAACATTGGGCACTTTATGGAACACAAATCCTTCACTATCTCATCCTGGAATATCCAAGGCCTGAGGTCATCTGCCTTTGGCCTAAAGAGCAGGAATCCGGAATTCATCAGAAATACAGAAATCAGAAATACAGACATTGCCATCAAACAAGAAACCTGGTATAGAGGAGACTGACCCACTGGTTGCCCTCTAGGTTACAGAGAGCGGTTAGTCCCATCCACCAAACTACCCGGTGCGAAACAGGGAAGGGACTCGGGTATGCTAATTTGGTATAGAGCAGACCTAACTCACTCCATTAATCAAAACAGGAACATTTTACATTTGGCTAGAAATTCAAAAGGAAATGATCTTAACAGAGAAAAATGTCCTCCTGTGTGCTACCTATTAGAGGTCAACTAATTAATCGGACCTGGTCGATTAATTAGGGCCGATTTTCAAGTTTTCGTAAGAGTCGGTAATCTGCATTTTTGGACACCGATTGTGGCCAGATTTTTTTTTATTTTTTTTATTTAATCTTTATTTAACTGGCAGAATACCTGACCACTGTGATTGACCCAAACTTAAGGAAAGCTTTGACTATGTACAGACTCAGTGAGCAGAGCCTTGCTATTGAGAAAGGCCACCGTAGGCAGATCTGGCTCTCAAGAGAAGACCGACTATGTGCACACTGCCCACAAAATTAGGTGCAAACTGAGCTGCACTTCCTAACCTCCTGCCCAATGTATTACCATATTAGAGACACATATTTCCCTCAGATTACACATATCCACAAAGAATTTGAAAACAAACCCGATTTTGATAAACTCTCATATCTACTGGGTGAAATACCACAGTGTGCAAGATTTGTGACCCGTTACCACAAGAAAAGGTCAACCAGTGAAGAACAAACACCATTGTAAATACAACTCATATTTATGTTTATTTATTTTCCCTTTTGTACTTTAACCATTTGTACATCGTTACAACACTGTATATATACGTCATATGACATTTTGTAATGTCTTTATTCTTTTGGAACTTCTGGGAGTGTAATGTTTACTGTTCATTTTAATTTGTTTATTTCACTTTTGCATATTATCTACTTCATTTGCTTTGGCAATGTTAACATATGTTTCCCATGCCAGTAAAGCCCCTTGAATTGAGTTTCAGAAATATCTTTGTTTCTGGCCATTTTGAGCCTGTAATCAAACCCACAAATGCTGACGCTTAAGATACTCAACTAGTCTAAAGAAGGCCAGTTATATTGCTTCTTTAATCATCCTTTTTAAAATGCTAAACTTGGATTAGCTAACACAACGTGCCATTGGAACACAGGAGTGATGGTTGCTGATAATGGGCCTCTCTACGCCTATGAAGATATTCCATTGAAAATCAGCCGTTTCCAGCTACAATAGTCATTTACAACATTAACAATGTCTACACTGTATTTCTGATCAATTTGATGTTATTTTAATGGACAAAAAATGTGCTTTTCTTTCAAAAACAAGGACATTTCTAAGTGACCCCAAACTTTTGTGTGTGTATAAATTTTAATATAGGAAAGGGTTTTGAGTGACGTCACTGGACAGACAAAGCACTACACTGAAGAGGTTTCTCTCGGAGTGTGCTGTGTGGGGAACAAAACATTTCTCACATGCAGGGACTTGTCATACACACATTCCACAAAACACATGTTAGTTGGATTCACAGATACAAATTAGAATATATTGTAGTAGTGAGAGATTCTATGACTCACAGTTGACATAATGGAGAGAACTGTCTTGCAGAGAGTGGCCTGAAACCCCATATGCAATACTACATTTCCCCCAAGGGGCACAATAAAGAAATGTAATGGACTATTGTTTCTCTTTGCTTATTTGAGCTGTTCTTGCCATAATATGGACTTGGTCTTTTACCAAATAGGGCTATCTTCTGTATACCACCCCTATCTTGTCACATCACAACTGATTGGCTCAAACACATTAAGAAGGAAAGAAATTCCACAAATTATCTTAACAAGGCACACCTTGTTAATTGAAATGCATTCCAAGTGATTACCTCATGAAGCTGGTTGAGATAATGCCAAAAAGTGTCCAAAGCTGTCATCATGGCAAAGGGTGGCTACTTTGAAGAATCTCATATATTTTGATTTGTTTAACACTTTTTGGGTTACTACATGATTCCTTGTGTGTTATTTCATAGTTTTGATGTCTTCCCTATTATTCTACAATGTAGAAAATAGTAAAAATAAAGAACCCTTGAACGAGTAGGTGTGTCCAAACCTTTGACTGGTACTGTATGTTCTCTCTTCAACTGGTTTGGGGACATTTCTAACAGCTTAATATGGTCTCTTCATTTCCAAGCTGATGGTGCCATCCACATTCCTAAAATGTTCTTCTTTGAGGCCTTTATGACCTGGAAGTCTCTTACTCTCGCCTGATCTCTTAGTCTCACCGAGTCTCTTAGTATCACTTAGCTTTCCTGCCATGTGGTTGATGCTGAGTCTGTTTAATAAAATTATATTTCTCAATTCTTTCTTCATGTTACACCACAAAAGAAAACACTTTCAATAGTTTTCCAATTCAACGGAACCCCAGTTCTACTGACCTAAGTGCATTTGATAAATGTTTACCCAGCGTCTTTTGCACATCTCTAGGGTAGGGGTTCTTAAACTTTTTCAGCTCGGGACCCAAATGAGAAATGGACTGTACTCCCGTGACCCAAATTATGAAGATATAGATGTATTCTCATAACTCGCGACCCACCTCTCACATGCCCAGGGCCCACTTTGGGTCATGACCCATAGTTTAAGAAACCCTACTCTAGGGTGATGGATGCCCTATGCTAAGCACATGCGATGGCCTGTGGGTTTAAGACATGCACCGATGAGTATGATAAATCTCCTCGTTTTGAAGCTACAGTAGAAAAACCCATTTCAGCAGACGTCACAATCCTGACTGGCCGGCTGGACGGCGAAACTCTGCTTGGGTGGGCTCTGGGGATGTCACTGCCATATGGGGGGGCTTGGAGTTGGACAGTGGATATGACTGTGAGATGAGCTGGGTGTTGTCTGTATGAGCACTAATGGAGTACAGCCAAACCAAGCAGTATGGATCAGCTTGTGTTTATCATCAAAGGAATTTATCCCAAATGGATTATACTGTATGGCTGTATTCCATACAGTTTCTATGACCTGGGTATTGTGGATTTATGTTGACTGTCATACAGTTACATTTATGGTTCCTAGAATAGCCTACCAGTTGGCAAAGGAAAACTGTTTACTTTACGCCTGCCATTAAATCCATACTCTCTTTGTTAGAGGTCCTGGGAGCCATTGCCCTAAAAGGCAAGCTGAAGGGACCAATGTTAATAGTTAATATGTAACCTATTATACTTTCTGAAAGACAAAGAGACAGTTAGGGGTTTGAGAACAGAAACTTGTCTTCTCCCTACAATTTGTGTTTTATTTTTATTTAACTAGGCAAGTCAGTTAAGAAATCTTTTTTATTTACAATGACGGCCTACACCTGCCAAACCCAGACGACGCTGGGCCAATTGTGCTCCGCCCTATGGGACTCCCAATCACGTCCTGTTGTGGTACAGCCTGGATTCGAATCAGGGTGTCTGTAGTGACACCTCTAGCACTGAGATGCAGTGCCTTAGACTGCTGCGCCACCCGGGAGCCATCTCCTCTGTCAATACCTGTCCCAGACTTTTCTAAATCTAGGCCTAATCAGATTCAATAAAAACACATTGGCTTATTGGTATGGGAGAGTGTGTGCTGCTTCACTGATCCTGTTCATATAACCTATCCAATTTAAAGTGGTAGTGTGTTCCACTGGTAAGATCCCCATGGGGACTGCAACCTGTATCTAGGCTATAACACACGGTCTGGAGGAGAGGAGGGTCAGGTTTGGAGTGTTGACGTAACTGTCTCGAGGCCTTCTGCATTGTGGGACCTGCTATATTTCATTAGTCTAATTTTGTTTTGGCCTAAATGACAAGGGGTTTACGCTCTCATTCCTTTTTTTCCCTCTTCTCTCATTCCCCTCCTCCTTCCCTCTTCTCTATAATGTGAGTCACACCCACAGGAAGCCATGTGGCAGCCGGCGACCGGGGTGGCAGAGCAGTAATGTTGTCCTAATCTGTAGTGAGACCATATAGACATGTCACACTGTGTTTAGTCAGCCTTTATTGAAGCATACAATAGACATAGTTGTCTTAAATCATTGAATATGTAGTTGCCGACTTTATCCAGTTTTAGGATCCCTGCCCCCACCCTATAGTTAAATTCTCTTTAAAATGAGAGTCACAAACTTGGCACACAGTCACACTAGGCGTTCCTTACACGGTTTTAACCATCTGCTACCCATGTGTTTTGTGACAGTGGGCTTTGCTTCTGTTTTGACCAAATATGCTAACGGTATACCACTACAGGCTAAGGCTAGCCACCTCCAGATCCCTCACGCTCTCCCTCTCTTTTACTTCAGTTCAATCTAGGCCTAAGGCACTTTTGACTTGTTTTCGACTGCCCTTTTGGATAAAGGGAAGGGAAGAATGAAAGTGATGTTCACGTTGCCAGAGCATATGGTAACAAACAGACCCATCAAAACAAGTCCTCTCGCACATCCTCACTCATTACCTGGTCCACATTGTCCACAAACTATTTTAGCCATTACCCCACTGTCTCCCTCCCTCTCACACTCTCTCTCCCTCCATATTTCCATTTCACCTCTCTCTCTTTCCATCTGGAGAGCTTCAATTGTGAGGAGAAACAGAGCGTACTGGTAGTTCTGCTGTAGTCTGACTTATGCTGCAGAGCTTTGAGGAAGTCTTGGCTATTATGAAAGCTGGTCAGTGGGGAAAGAAGGTCCGGCCTTTTGATCACACCATGATGTGGACACTGTTTTTATTTCTCGTCGTCTCTTCCTCTTGCTTTCTCAGAGGGCAGCGATGCTGGGTACTGTGGGCAGGATTTGTTAAAGCCAAGGGTGTGTGTTAAACCACTATTTTAAGCGCTCTTTTGTTCGAGGTTGTAAAGATTTGTGTCGTAACGTGCTGTTTTCTTCCTCTCTCCCTCACAGGGCAGTGATGCCTGGTATGGTGATGTTTCGGCGGCGCTGGTCAGTTGGCAGTGATGACCTAGTGCTGCCCGCCCTCTTCCTCTTTCTACTGCACTGCGTCTGGTGAGTACTGCGTTTGGATGTTTCTCTCTGTGAGTGTATGTTCCTGTGTCTGTCTGTGGTCAGGAGTCCCCACACCAAGCTAAAAGTATGAAGCTGTATATGAGATGGAATACTTACCCCCCCCAAAATGTTGTCAGAACCATGTGTGTGTCATCTGTGTGACCATGCCCCTCTCTCCAATCCAGGCTGGTGGTTCTGTCTGTGGTTCTGTTCGGCCTGCCCTATGGCTCGGACCAGTCCTGCTCAGTCACCCTGGTGGACCATGGCCGGGGGTACCTGGGCATCTTGGTCAGCTGCCTGATCTGTGAGAGCGCCATCATATGGCTGAGTATGAGAGGCAGCATCCTCTACACACAGCCCAGAGAAGCTGTGCAGTATGTCATCTACATACGACTAGGTAAGACACACCAGCCTGTTATCACAGACACACTATATACAGTTGAAGTCGGAAGTTTACATACACTTAGGTTGGAGTCATTAAAACTTGTTTTTCAACCACTCCACAAATTTCTTGTTAACAAACTATAGTTTTGGCAAGTCGGTTAGGACATCTACTTTGTGCATGACACAAGTCATTTTTCCAACAATTGTTTACAGACAGATTATTTCACTTATAATTCACTGTATCACAATTCCAGTGAGTCAGAAATGTACATACACTAAGTTGACTGTGCCTTTAAACAGCTTGGAACATTCCAGAAAATGATGTCATAGCTTTAGAAGCGTGTGATAGGCTAATTTACATAATTTGAGTCAATTGGAGGTGTACCTGTGGATGTATTTCAAGGCCTACCATCATACTCAGTGCCTCTTTGCTTGATATCATGGGAAAATCAAAAGCAATCAGCCAAGACCTCTGAAAAAAAATTGTAGACCTCCACAAGTCTGGTTCATCCTTGGGAGCAATTTCCTCTTCGCTCAGGAAGGAGACGCATTCTGTCTCCTAGAGATGAACGTACTTTGGTGCAAATCAATCCCAGAACAACAGCAAAGGACTTTGTGAAGATGCTGGAGGAAACGGGTACAAAAGTATCTATATCCACAGTAAAACGAGTCCTATATCGACGTAACCTGAAAGGCCGCTCAGCAAGGAAGAAGCCACTGCTCCAAAACCGCCATTAAAAAGCCAGACTACGGTTTGCAACTGCACATGGGGACAAAGATTGTACTTTTTGGAGAAATGTCCTCTGGTCTGATGAAACAAAAATATAACTGTTTGGTCATAGTGACCATCGTTATGTTTGGAGGAAATAGGGGGAGGCTTGCAAGCCGAAGAACACCATCCCAACAGTGAAGCACGGGGGTGGCAGCATCATGTTGTGGGGGTGCTTTGCTGCAGGAGAGACTGGTGGCTTCACAAAATAGATGGCATCATGAGAAAGGAAAATGATGTGGATATATTGAAGCAACATCACAAGACATCAGTCAGAAAGTTAAAGCTTGGTCGCAAATGGGTCTTCCAAATGGACAATGACCCCAGGTATACTTCCAAAGTTGTGGCAAAATGGCTTAAGGACAACAAAGTCCCATAGTGTCCCATAGTGTTTTACAGATGAACGTGGTACCTTCAGGCATTTGGAAATTGCTCCCAAGGATGAACCAGACTTGTGGAGAGAGAAAGCATCTACTTTGTGCATGACCCAAGTCATTTTTCCAACAATTGTTTACACACAGATTATTTCACTTATAATTCACTGTATCACAATTCCAGGAGGTCTACAATTTTTTTTCTGAGGTCTTGGCTGATTGCTTTAGATTTTCCCATGATGTCAAGCAAAGAGGCACTGAGTTTGAAGGTAGGCCTTGAAATACATCCACAGGTACACCTCCAATTGACTCAAATTATGTCAATTAGCCAATCAGAAGCTTCTAAAAGTCATGACATTTTCTGGAATTTTCCAAGCTGTTTAAAGGCACAGTCAACTTAGTGTATGTAAACTTCTGACCCACTGGAATTGTGATCCAGTTAATTCTAAGTGAAATAATCTGTCTGTAAACAATCGTTTGAAAAATTACTTGTGTCATGCACAAAGTAGATGTCCTTAACCGACTTGCCAAAACTATAGTTTGTTAACAAGACACTTGTGGAGTGGTTGAAAAACTAGTTTTAATGACTTCAACCTAAGTGTGTGTAAATTTCCGACTTCAACTGTAAATTAGGTATTTCGTTTTTCATTTTTTTATGCATTTGTTTTAATATTTTACTTTCCAAAGGCACTGTATCGTCCACCTGTTCTCAGAATATCCTGTTTAATTTCACAATATTGAGTCATGTTTGTTTCCCTGTGTTTCACTTCCCTCTCTGCTTTCTCTCTTTCAGCCATCTTGTTGGTGGAGTTGGTATATGCAGTGGTGGGGATCGCCTGGCTTTTCCAATACTACCAACCATGCTCTGATGTCACTGCCAAGAACCTTGCTTTGGGTGAGTTAGAGAGGGAGTATGAGGGAGCAGCAATCAATGGAGTAAGAATGTTGTAGACTAGAGTAATTTTCAAAGAGAACAAGGACGGACTTGTAAAACAAAGTAATGGAGTAGAAATGCCCATGGGCATGTTTTGCTTTTCTTACACATTTGCGTGGTTCGTTATCAAGATCACAATATATAAAAACGATCCTTTCTCTACCCTGTCTCCCCCCCAGGGATTGTGGTGTGCAATTGGCTGGTGATCTTCAGCGTGTGCTTCACCCTCATGTGTACCTTTGACCCCACGGGACGCACCTTTGTCAAACTGAAAGCCACCCGGCGACGCCAACGCAACCTCACCACCTACACCCTCAGGTTGGTACCCTCTTCCCTGCATACTACCGTCTGTACACCCTTAGGTTGGTACGATCTGCCCTACACACTACCATCTCTAAACCCTCAGGTTGGTACCCTCTGCCCTACACACTACCATCTCTACAGAGTATACCACCTGCACCCTCAGGTTGGTACCCTCTTCCCTACACACTACTACCATCTGCCCTACACACTACTACCCTCTCTGCCCTACTCTGTCCACACCCAGCACAGCACACTAAGGTAACCATCCTGCTGTGCCTTGCTTCCTCAGACACAGGCTAGAGGAGGGCCAAGCCAGCAGCTGGAGCAGGAGACTGAAGTTCTTCATGTGCTGCACCCGAGCCCAGGACACACAGTCTGTGAGGGAAATATAATTCATGTTTCTCTATCCATCACCCAACTTCCTGTATGATACAATCTATTCAGTGAGAAGCAATGGTTGTGGTTAGGATCTGTTCTTGTGGTTATTCATGGTTCAAACTCTATCTCTCCTCTCGTGTTAGGATGCGTATTCCGAGGTGGCCAGCCTGTTTGCAGAGTTCTTCAGAGATCTGGACATTGTGCCTAGTGACATCATAGCTGGCCTGGTGCTGCTTCGCCAGAGACAGAGGTCCAACAGAGGTGCCATCCTGGACCAGGTAACAGGGGATGGGGACCAGTATGGCGAGAGAAAGAGAGAGGGATGGGGGAATAGGTAAAATGCTAACAGAGTTGGAGGGCCTGTGTGTGTTTTGTGTTTGACATAGTCTTACTAGTACTGTATATTCCAATGTGTGAAATTGTGTTGTTTTTCTCCCTCAGGCCAACAATGACATTTTAGCCTTCTTATCTGGAATGCCTGTAACTCGCAACACCAAATACCTGGACCTTAAGAACTCGGTGAGTGTGTGTTTGTGGATTTATATTGAACATCTAAGGCAGCGGTGTAGCCTCTGTCTCTGTGTTGGATGTATTTTTAACATTGTGTGTGTGTCCCTCAGACGGAGATGGGCATGTACAAGGAGGTGTGTTACTACATGCTGTTTGCCCTGGCAGCGTACGGCTGGCCCATGTACCTGATAAGGAAGCCTGCGTGTGGGCTGTGCCGCCTGGCCAGCTCCTGCCAGTAAGTCTGCCTGCCTCCCTCCCATCCCATGTACTTACACCGGTTTCACATTTCACATTCATCAGTATTGACAAAGTGGTAATCCACTGGGACAATAACACTCTGGTCAGACCCCGCTCTCTGACACAGTGGGTAAACAATGGAGCACTGACACACAGCGTGTTCCACTCCACTGTTCAGACAAAACACTGACCCACGCACTAACCACTTGACTAGTGATACAAAGACCTAAATACACTGAATCACACAGATATGTTTGTGGTTTAGACTCACACACTCAATCTAAGGACCTATTGTAGTAATCTCTCCATCTCGCTCTCTCTCTTCCTCTCTCCATTTTCCTCTCTCGTCTCTTTGTCTGTCCACTACTCTCTCTCTCCCTCCCTCCCTCCATCTCTCTCTCAGCTGTACATCAGGGTCTGGCTCTAGGCTGTCCCAGACAGTGACAGTGGAGGAGGATAACTGCTGTGGCTGTAACGTCCTGGCTATCCGCCGCCACTTCCTGGACAGAGAGCTGAAGCAGGTCCACGTTGTCTACACATCCTGGCACGACGCGGTGAGTAGAGTACCAAACGGAAGGCTGACAGACATAGAGGTCAGGGGTCAGTCTGGACAATTACCTGGCATGAGTAGAATACGGAAGATACAACATGCAGTGTTACTAGAAGCAATTTGCACTGTACAGATGAACAGGTGTATGATTTGTCATATTGTCTGTCAGTCAACAATTTGCCGAATCATTCTCCTTGGAATTGTTTCTCTAAACGATTCCTCAATGATATATTGCACTTAGTTCCCTCAATAATATATGTAATATAACACCTTATATTGCTATGCACCATGGGAAGTAAATCACACTGCCAAGTGGCTGACTGGACAAATACTATCCCCATCACATACAAAATATTCCACCTGTTAATTATTTTCTGTTCACAGAGGGAAGTTGCCGTAGCGAGAAAGTGAGCTCTCAAAACACACTGACTGATTTGTAAAGCAGACCTCTCTGTTAACTGGGCCAAGTCTGACTTTCCATCCATTAAACCACACCATGCAGGCTAGCTAGCAGAAGAGTGGAGGGTCTGGACTCTACTGACTCGCATCACAGAGGGAGTTAGGTCAGGACACTCCATGATGGAAGTCATCATTATAGTCCTTGGCTGTTTCCTCTGCGATACCTTTGATTGATGTGTGTAACTAAAATAACTAGATTTAGCTGCTACCTCTCACTATTCTCTCTCCCTTCATAGGTTTATGAGACACCTTTCTTTGTGGCTGTGGATCATGGGAAAAAGAAAGTTGTCATCAGCATTCGAGGAACCCTGTCCCCCAAAGTAAGACACAGTGACAAACCAATGACTCACAAGTGACTGACCAGAGAGTCATCTAACTACCATGGTTGTGTCCCAAGTGGCAATCTATTCCCTATATATTGCAACACTTTTGACAAGAGCTTCTGGTTGAAAGTTGTGCATGTAGGGTTTAAAAAAAGAGAGAGGGTGATGGCACCTCCCAAAAAGACTGTAACAACCTACACAGTCCACTATATAGGCCAAAATGTACTATTTGGGATGCAGACAATGACTCACAAGTGAATGACCAGATAGTCATCAGAGTCCATGTCAGTCAATCATGGAGCACAATACAATGTTATGCAGTACAACGACTTTCAGTGAAGTTAAATCCCTCGCAGTTCTATGACATCAAATTCCCATGAAACCTCCATCTTCAACTGAACTCCCACACCACCTCTCTTGTTGGCTAAGCATTCTATGAACTCAATTTTGCTCAAGTACTGTAAAATCACTATACTTTATACATTTTGAGGTAACTTTTCTTAGTGTCCAAGGAAAGGAGACTTATTTAACTGGAGCAGGAAGAAAATGTGTTGCACTTGCAGTATTCAGAACTCCCCTGGAATATGTGTCAACCCATCTATTTAAAATCTCCCGGTGTTTTTTCTTTACTTGAGGAAATAGAGCTCTCTCTGTCGCTCTCTGTCTCTCTCACACACCCACACACTGTCTTTTCTGTCTCATCTTTTGTTATCACCTCCTCCACTTAAAGACATGCTCCGGCAACTAAGAGTATATAACTAAGTATTTTTTTTTAAACCTCCCACTTTGGGCTATATGTGTCAATGTGTAGTTCATACATGCATCATCTATGAGCAGAATTACTGTTTTACCTCAATTAGCCACTAAATCCCTAGTTTGAAAGTGACTGTTTTCTTCAAGCTGTGCCATGCCATTTGCTCTACATTTGTGTGCCGTGCCATTTGCTCTACATTATTGAGGGAACTATTGGTCTACAATGTGGCCCAGCCCCCTAGCAATTCGAGTTCTGGCCAATGAGTACAGTCCCTTGCATTTGAATGGGTCAGTGGCACAACCGAATGCATTCAACCAAAATGTGTCTTCTGCATTTAACCCAACAACTGAATCAGAGAGGTGCCGTGTGGCTGACTTAATTGACATCTGCCTTGCTCAAGGGCAGAACAGCAGATTTTTCCACTTTGCCAGCTCTGGGATTCGAACAAGCAACCTTTTCGGTTATGGTCCCAACGCTCTAACCGCTAGGCTGCCTGCCACTGAGTGACAGCTAGCATAGGCCTGCCCAGTGTAATCCAATGAGGTTGCCGGGAGACAGAGAGCAATGATATGGTGCACATATCTGCACACGTGAAGTAGTACGCAGTTTTCAGGGACCGCTTTTGGCTCGTGAGTGCTACTTTCAGAACTAGTGGCTAAAAAGTTGACAAAAGTACCAGAGAATCTCTTTAAGTGCATGTAGTAGTATCATAACATGTTTTTTCTCTCTCTCTCGTGTGTGTGTGTGTGTGTGTGTGTGTTGTGTTAGGATGCCCTGACTGATCTCACAGGGGACTCTGAGCGTCTGCCAGTGGAGGAGCAGCATGGAAACTGGCTGGGCCACAAGGTCAGAATGCATTCACCCAGCCAGACCTAGTCAAATCAGAGGTTCCCTTGGGTGTCTCTTCACCCTCTTACAAACCATCCCCAAGAGATATTGGTCCAATATGCTCCCAAAGCGCAGGGGCCATTTCACCTCTCAAAAGTGGAGTGATTCATAGATGTAAAATGAGTGGATATTAAAATTATTTAATTAAGAGGCTGAAACGAGGCAAAGATGAATGGAATGTAACAGTCTGCCTCTCCCTCTCTCTGCCATTCCCTCCCTTCCTCTCTTCCTCTCTCAGGGGATGGTTTACTCAGCAGAGTACATTAAGAAGAAACTGGAGCAGGAAATGATCTTGTCCCAAGCCTTTGGGAGAGATTTGGTACATGAGTGATGAATATGTGGATTTGTCTGTGTGGAGTGTGGTAGAAAGGATTTGTGTATATTAGTTGAAATGTAATACGTTTGCCTAACTAACACTTTCATGGGAACAGAGCATTAGAAGAAATATAAGATTTTGTTGAAGTGTGTGTGTGTGTGTGTGTGTGTGTGTGTGTGTGTGTACAAGTATTCTAATCTGTGTAGAAAGGATTTGTGTTTATTGGTTGAAATGTAATACATGTTTACGTAACTTACACTTTCATGGGAACAGAGCATTAGGAGCGTGTGTGTGTACAAGTCTAAACCTAATGTTTTTCTCAGGGTAAGGGAACCATGCACTACGGGCTGGTGATAGTTGGACACTCCCTTGGTGCCGGTACAGCAGCCATCCTGTCCTTCCTGCTCCGTCCCCAGTACCCCACACTGCAGTGCTACTCCTACTCTCCACCAGGTGGCCTTCTGAGGTAACTATGGCCTTCATCATCTCATCAAACTATATGGTAGATGTCGTTGCTCGGCCCATTGCTTGTAGCCACTTGTAGCTATTACAACAGGACAGAAAGCACCAAGACCTACTCAGATCAAGAACTTTGCATCAGACATCCATATCCCATTGCTTGTATAGGCTGGAATTGCATTGGGAACTAAATTACACTAAACACCCACACTGAAACGTCTCACCTTCAACAGTCATAAGATCACTGTGTAACATGTCCATGTGTGTCTTTCAGTAGATATGTGGCTCTATTATGGGGCTTGTGTCTTTCAGGAGATATTAGGCTCTATTATGGGGCTTGTGTCTTTCAGGAGACATTAGGCTCTATTATGGGGCTTGTGTCTTTCAGGAGATATTAGGCTCTATTATGGGGCTTGTTTCTTTCAGGAGATATTAGGCTCTATTATGGGGCTTGTGTCTTTCAGGAGATATTAGGCTCTATTATGGGGCTTGTTTCTTTCAGGAGATATTAGGCTCTATTATGGGGCTTGTGTCTTTCAGGAGACATTATGCTCTATTATGGGGCTTGTTTCTTTCAGGAGATATTAGGCTCTATTATGGGGCTTGTGTCTTTCAGGAGATATTAGGCTCTATTATGGGGCTTGTTTCTTTCAGGAGATATTAGGCTCTATTATGGGGCTTGTGTCTTTCAGGAGATATTAGGCTCTATTATGGGGCTTGTTTCTTTCAGGAGATATTAGGCTCTATTATGGGGATTGTTTCTTTTTGCGTTGTGGCAAAGCTAAATAACCTCTATAAAGCAGCCAGTCCCCTCAAACTGGATTTGCAATGTAAATCATGGTGAAAAAGGTTGGGTGAACATATGACATGTTCCAGTGCTCTGCCAGAGTCCAGTGCTGTTCTGAGAAGGTCATTTTAGGTTAGAACTGGTTCTAGATTCTGTGCTGATCAAATGAGGTAGAGGCCTTTTGTCAAGTCCTCCAGTTTCTAGGTTATAGCATAAAGCAGGGAACTCAGAAGCACCAACTCTGTATACACCAGTGTTTTATGTGTTGAGATCTTCTTCATATTTGTCAGTCGTGCCTCGTGATCTAGCCCATTTGTCTCTGATCTCATCTATTGATATTGATTAGATCCCAATCCCTTTTATGACACCAATGTCGATATCTTGGATGCTTTTTATCGAAGGTCAAATCATTGCGGGCCTTGATTCCTCTACACATCGACGCTTGCTGTGGAGAGACGTTGAATTATTTATCCAGTTGGAATGAGATCAGACTCATGATTTTTGTGTGTGGAAAACATCTGGTTGGAGATTGAGCACTAACAGTTTGTGGTGATGGAGGGAAAGAGAGTCACACTCACACATGACCCGCTCTTCCTTTTTTCCACATCCTCTTTCACTTTTTGTGTCTCTGACAAGCATTTCGCTACACCCGCAGTAACATCTGCTAAATATGTGTATGTCAAATCAAATCAATAACATTTGATTTGACTCTCCTCATCGTTTTGTTTCTACAGTGAGGATGCCATGGAGTACTCCAAAGAGTTTGTCACCTCTGTCGTTTTGGGAAAGGACCTTGTCCCAAGGTATGTCATCTATGTAGAAACCCCACCTATTTCAAGTGTCTGTGATGGTGTACAGCTGTACTCATTTCTCTCCTGTTTGTCTCTCATAGGATTGGTCTCTCTCAGTTGGAGGGGTTTCGGCGCCACCTGCTGGAAGTCTTACAGAAGAGCGACAAGCCAAAGGTAGCGCATGTACAATTGAAGTCGGAAGTTTACATACACTTAGGTTGGAGTCATTAAAACTTGTTTTTCAACCACTCCACAAATTTCTTGTTAACAAACTATAGTTTTGGCAAGTCGGTTAGGACATCTACTTTGTGCATGACACAAGTCATTTTTCCAACAATTGTTTACAGACAGATTATTTCACTTATAATTCACTATTTCACAATTCCAGTGGGTCAGAAGTTCACATACACTAAGTTGACTGTGCTTTTAAACAGCTTGGAAAATTCCAGAAAATGAAGTCGTGGCTTTAGAAGCTTCTGATAGGCTAATTGACATAATTTGAGTCAATTGGAGGTGTACCTGTGGATGTATTTCATGGGCTACCTTCAAACTCAGTGCATCTTTGCTTGACATCATGGGAAAATCAAAAGCAATCAGCCAAGACCTCAGAAAAGAAATTGTAGACCTCCACAAGTCTGGTTCATCCTTGGGAGCAATTTCCAAACGCCTGAAGGTACAATGTTCACCTGTACAAACAATAGTACGCAAGTATAAACACCATGGGACCACGCAGCCGTCATAACGCTCAGGAAGGAGACGCGTTCTGTCTCCTAGAGATTAACGTACTTTGGTGCGAAAGTGCAAATCAATCCCAGAACAACAGCAAAGGACCTTGTGAAGATGCTGGAAGAAACCGGTACAAAAGTATCTATATCCACAGTAAAACGAGTCCTATATCGACATAACCTGAAAGGCCGCTCAGCAAGGAAGAAGCCACTACTCCAAAACCGCCATAAAAAAGCCAGACTACCGTTTGCAACTGCACATGGGGACAAAGATCGTACTTTTTGGAGAAATGTCCTCTGCTCTGATGAAACAAAAATAGAACTGTTTTCCCATAATGACCATCATTATGTTTGGAGGAAAAAGGGGGAGGCTTGCAAGCCGAAGAACACCATCCCAACAGTGAAGCACGGGGGTGGCAGCATCATGTTGTGGGGGTGCTTTGCTGCAGGAGGGACTGTTGCACTTTCCAAAATAGATGGCATCATGAGGTAGGAAAATGATGTGGATATATTGAAGCAACATCTCAAGACATCAGTCAGCAAGTTAAAGCTTGGACACAAATGGGTCTTCCAAATGGACAATGACCCCAAGCATACTTCCAAAGTTGTGGCAAAATGGCTTAAGGGCAACAAAGTCAAGGTATTGGAGTGGCCATCGCAAAGCCCTGACCTCGATCCTATAGAAAATATGTGGGCAGAACTGAAAAAGTGTGTGCGAGCAAGGAGGCCTACAAACCGGACTCAGTTACACCAGTTCTGTCAAGAGGAATGGGCCAAAATTCACCCAACTTATTGTGGGAAGCTTGTGGAAGGCTACCCGAAGCGTTTGACCGAAGTTAAACAATTTTAAGGCAATGCTACCAAATACTATTGAGTGCATGTAAACTTCTGACCCACTGGGAATGTGATGAAAGAAATAAAAGCTGAAACAAATCCTTCTCCACTATTATTCTGACATTTCACATTGTTAAAATAAAGTGGTGATCCTAACTGACCTAAGACAGGGACTTTTTACTAGGATTAAATGTCAGGAATTGTCAAAAACTGAGTTAACAGGTATTTGGCTAAGGTGTATGTAAACTTCCGACTACAACTGTATTTCCAATTAGATAGCAAAGTGTGTGTGTGTGTGGTCAAGCTCTGTATATTCTACAGAAAGGAAGCATCAACACTGTGCTCTAACTGCTATCAGTATAGGTTATAACTGCTGATATCTCCCTGCCAGTGGAGGATCATTGCAGGGGGCACTAAGTGCATTCCTAAGTCCGAGCTGCCTGTGGACGACGGCCCCCAGCCCCAGGCAGCCCCCGTGCCCCCCAGCACCCGTCTCTGGCTGCACCCCAGTGATCTCAGCATCGCCCTGTCAGCCTCCACCCCCCTCTACCCCCCGGGCAAGGTCATCCACGTGGTCCACAACCACCCCTCAGAGACATGGTAAGAACCCTGGCATTACAATGATGGAACAAGAAAGTTTATTAGTCACATGCACAGGGTCACAGATGTTATTTCAGGGTACTGTGGAATCCTCTTTATATAGTAGTAATAAAAAGTTAAATAATAGAATAGAACAAGATCACAGGACGGCATATTCTGTATATAGACACACATTTACAGCTAGGTTTAAATTCTATACAGCTGCAGCAGTTAGAAGTAGTGAAGTGTGTAAACAAGGATAGTTCTCCATAGAGTGACGAGTGAGTAACAAGGATAAATGTCCATTGTGGGTTGAGGGGGAGCAGAGGAGAGGTAGGGGCGGGCGGATGTCTGTTGAGGGGGAGGTAAAATGAAGTCCGGGGGGCAGGAGAGGGACAGGGGGAGCAGGTAGCTGACTAGTGGTGGCTATTCAGCAGCCTGATGGTCTGGGGGTAGAAGCTATTGGCCAGTCTGTCAGTTTTTGCTATGATGTTCCTATATTGAGTGTTGAAATCGGGGAGAACAGGCCGTGGCTCGGGTGGCTGAGGTCCACGATGATCATCTTGGCCTTCCTGCAACACTTTGTGTTGGAGGTGTACTGGAGGCCAGGCAGTGTGCACCCGATGGTGCGTTTGGCTGAGCATACCACCCTCTGTAGAGCCTTGCAGTCAGCGGCGGTGGAGTTGATGCAACCCAGCAGTATGCTCTCGATGGTGCTCCTGTTGGACACTGAGGGCCCTTGGGGACAGGCCAAATTTCTCCAGCCTCCTGAGGTTGAAGAGTTGCTGTATTACCTTTGTTGGTCATGTGCTTAAAAAGACTTTACATAAAACATGAAAACAGAAACCACACAAAATAATGATTTCAGAGTGTTATAGCTACACGTTTAAAGTGAAAGTGCAATATGCTGTATACTGGAGGAACCAACAGACTATCTATTATACAGCCTAATGGCTGTTGGAATAAAAGAGTCCCCATATCTATCTGTTTTGAGTGAAGGGGATGAGTAGTGTCCTGTAAATTGCTTTCAAGTTTTAGGAGGATGAGTTTTGTGTACAGGTTGGTGGCTGATTCTTGATCTAGATCAATTATCCTTCCTGCCATCTTAAGCGCTGAAGCTTCTTCACCACGGTGTCCGTGTGGTTTGACCATTTCAGCTCCTTGGAGATGCTTACGCCGAGGAACTTTGTTTTTAACCGTCTCCAGGGTGGCCCTGTTGATGAGGATGGGAGAGTGCCCAGCCTCGTTCCTCCTGAAGTCCACAATCAGCTCGTTTGTTTTGCTGACGTTGAGTGAGAGGTTGTTTACCAGGCACTATGCCATCAGAATGCCTTCCTCCTCTCTGTAGGCCGTCTCGTCATGGTTGGTACTAAAGCTACTGTTGTGTCGTCAGTGAACTTGATGATGGAGTTCTGTGTGAGGCCACCCAGTCGTGGGTATACAGGGAGTACAGTAGGGGACTGAGGACCCCCTTGTGGGGCTCCCGTGTTGAGGATCAGTGTGAAGGAGGTGATGTTGCCTACCTTCACCACCTGGGAGCGGCCCGTCAGGAAGTCCAGCACCCAGTTGCATAGGGAGGAGTTCAGTCCCAAGGCTGAGAGCTTTGTGATGAGCTTAGCAGTATTGTAGTCGATGAACAGCATCCTCACATGCATTCATTTTGTCCAGGTGGGTGAGGACAGTGTATACTACCAATCAGTTTAGTACACTTCTAGTGTGACATCTTTATGCTAATTGGATAGAAACTGTACTAGGCAAAAGGCTGGCTTTACTCAGACATTACTTTTGGTATAAATGTGCATACATCATTTTGCTGCGTATATCATTTAGCATGCCCCTCTCTGTGTGTAGCTGTGGACAGGAGGAGCCCACCTACTCAGCTCTCTGGGGGGATAACAAGTCTTTCAACGAGGTCATCATCTCCCCTGCCATGCTAAACGAGCACATGCCTCACATGGTGATGGAGGGACTCAACAAGGTCTGTGAATATAATAGATACACTGTCCATGTCTGTCTGGGTTTCCTTTGTGTGTTGGATGGGATGAGTGGAGGTTTCCTGTAGATAAAATGAGAGTGTAGGGGTGCTGGTCAGATGCTCTGTTGGAGGTGGTGACAGAATAAGGTAGCAGGGCACAGGTGAAATGCACTGAGGGAAATATCAATGAATCAAACATTCATACACTGAGTTGGCAGGTGACGACACTGGATGAATGTTCGATGTATGGATGTGTTTGTGGGTTTCTTCTGTAAAAGCTTTCCTAACAATTGTATGTTTTCAATGAATAGTTAGAACTAACCTCATGTTTTCTTGTGCTGTAGCTGGAGAAGGGTGCTGTTCACTGATGGTGTGCTGGATGTTCTGTCTGGTCTGCTCCACAGGCACTACATGCTTAGTCTATACTGAGGTTACTCTGATGGAACTGCATTGGTGTTGGAGTGTGTCTGCTGTGTGGGTGGTATTGGTGTAAGTGTGGTGTTGTGTGGTTGAAATTGCAGTGGTATATTTGTATGTCTGTGTGATACTTATGATGTCTCTGCAGGTACTGGAACCATTTGGTCTCAGTTCTGAGCAGGCAGAGGCAGAACTGATGGAGGATGAGGATGAGGGCCAACCAGCCAGCACTGTTGTGATCATAACCTCTGAAACAGAGCTGCCCTCTACACCTCTGCTTTCAGATACCTCCTCTAACGCCCACAAAGACTCACTCTCCACCTCTCCTCTTTCAGATACCTCCTCTAACGCCCACAAAGACTCACTCTCCACCTCTCCTCTTTCAGATACCTCCTCTAACGCCCACAAAGAATCACTCTGTTTCTCTCCTCTTTCAAATGCATCTTCTGATACCCACAAATACCTTTCCTCTCCCTGTTCTCTTTCAGATTGTTCCTCTACTGCCAGAATAGAGCTGCCATCTACCCTTCTTACAGATACCCCATCTGTTCCCCAAACACACTCTACCCCTCCTATTATAGGTAGTCTTTCCCCCACTGAACCATCAAATACCTTCCCCCAAATAGACCAAACTTCTATCTCCCACATTGACCAACCCGCCGTCTCCCACGTTGACCAACCCGCCATCTCCCACGTTGACCAACCCGTCGTCTCCCACGTTGACCAACCCTCCGTCTCCCACGTTGACCAACCCGTCGTCTCCCACGTTGACCAACCCGTCGTCTCCCACGTTGACCAACCCGTCGTCTCCCACGTTGACCAACCCGCCGTCTCCCACGTTGACCAACCCGCCGTCTCCCACGTTGACCAACCCCACGTTGACCAACCCGTCGTCTCCCACGTTGACCAACCCGTCGTCTCCCACGTTGACCAACCCGTCGTCTCCCACGTTGACCAACCCGTCGTCTCCCACGTTGACCAACCCGTCGTCTCCCACGTTGACCAACCCTCCGTCTCCCACGTTGACCAACCCTCCGTCTCCCACGTTGACCAACCCGTCGTCTCCCACGTTGACCAACCCGTCGTCTCCCACGTTGACCAACCCGTCGTCTCCCACGTTGACCAACCCGTCGTCTCCCACGTTGACCAACCCGTCGTCTCCCACGTTGACCAACCCGTCGTCTCCCACGTTGACCAACCCGCCGTCTCCCACGTTGACCAACCCGCCGTCTCCCACGTTGACCAACCCGCCGTTTCCCACGTTGACCAACCCGCCGTCTCCCACGTTGACCAACCCGCCGTCTCCCACGTTGACCAACCCTCCGTCTCCGACGTTGACCAACCCGTCGTCTCCCAATTATTGAATGGCACCTCTACTCAGGAAACTGACTTGTTCTCCACACCTCTGTGTCACACCCACTCTCTTTCCCTCAAGCATCAAGTACTACCCCAAACAGACCTACCCTTTCCCCCACAATCATGACAGACAGACCCCCTCCTCTTACAGGTGTACCCGGCAGTACCCTTCCACCAAGCCCCTCTGAACCTGTACTATCCAATACCCCTTCATCTCTCCAAGTAGACTCTTCAAATACACCATCCACCACCCCCACACAACCTATCCCAAATCCTCTGGTTTAACGTTACAGCCTCTACCTCTCCTTTCCAGCTCACAGTCCTCTGCCTCTTCAGTCTTACAAACCCTGTCTTGCTCTTAGCTCTTTGCTTTAGCTTCAAACTGTTCGGATTGAGAAACCACCACACAACCTACTTAATAACTAACACACGCTTTTCTCTAGATGCAGTGAGGTTTCCATGGTTACCCCCATTTCTCCAACACTAACCCCCTCCTTATTATTCCTTGTGGCCTCCTACTGTTCCTAATTGGCAGCTCAAGGTGTCCTGAGTAAGGAGGATGTGCTAAGTGTCTCTGAGTCCTCTGATTCCCCCACAGTTGACATGATGGCACAAACAGACTGGCAACCAGGCTACTGTAGACCGTGTGGTCACATCAAATGGATTCTAATGGTCTGGTTTTATATTAGAGTAGCCTGTTACCTGACGGTGATGACTACTTGTACAGATTGACCAGCCTGAAATAACCTCCCACCATTCAGACCAGTTCACTTTATATTAGTGAGATGATGGAGCACTGAGCTAGCCCTCGTTTATGCTCAATTCATTGATATAATTAGTCAAAAGATAAATTGACCTAATAATGTATCTCAATGGGTTTGTTACAAAGAGGGAGGACGTGCTTGTCTATTAGTCATGGTTAGTGCTTGACTTGGGCAGGAGCTCACCAGAGCTGAATACCTGCACCTCACATGTTCTACTGCTTGAGCTCCTTTTCCTAGCTCAAGCACCTAAATGTGAACAGTACCAAATGAGTGCCAGCACCTATTTCAGTCCAAGTCAAGCACTGGTCATGGAGGCAGAACAGTACTTCCCTGGTACTGTTCTGCACTGTGGGAGAGCACTCTGAGCACTGTTGGAGATGCACCTACTGGTTGATGTGTTTTACAGTATTTGATCTTGGTGGCTTTGTTTCTGATTGTGTCCCCTATGGTGCTGCTGGGGTGTTGGCGATGTGCCTTTTTCTATTGTTGTTGTTGCTATGGGAATATTAAGGTCATGCTGCTTGCTGCCTTATTGTTATTTTGCCTGGTTCTCAGTATGTGCTATAGTTATATCCAGAAAAGTACTGTACTTCATTTAGTTTTTTATAAGCTGATTGACACCCATCATTAGCTGACTGTTTTTACTCACATCCCTCTCTGTCCATCTCTTCCTGTTTTGTTACACATAGCTTTCATACCAATACCATGCATGTTTGTTCAATGTTAACGCCCATTATCATTTACTTTCATGTTTCATTATAGCCATTTGTCATTTTCATGTTGTAATGTTGTATTCCATGTCACAATGTGTTTTAAAAAATGCATGGCTTGTGATACACATGTTTTCATATTTATTCATGATATTGTATGTTTTTGAATCATGCTTTTTTTCATTTTGTGTTTTAACTCATTAAAGAAAATAATATATTTACCTGTGTGGTGTTGTGATTACCATGAGTGTAGTAACTGTTGTCTGTGCTCTCTTTTCGTTTTCATCAGTTTCGATGAATAACCTACTTAGGGTGTACATACATCTGCGTAGGCCTACATATTATGGAATACTTGTGCAGCAACGTGTAAGGTGAAAGTCTGAGATTTTCTATCTATGGGTATAGTGCATGACTGGTATCTACTTGGGTTTGGTGTTTGCCTGTGCTATCCAGGTTTGTTCAGTATTCAAGTACCATGTTTAAACAAATGAGGATGGATGGACTTAGTGTTTCTGACCTTCATCTTTCCCTTCACTTGACACAGTGTTGACTCGTCTCTAATGCCTTGTTTTCAATCATCTTAACATTCTCTTTTTCCTGTGCTAGCCTACCTGTCAATCCATTGTTCTTGCTGATGTCAATTACGTATTACAGGCAATTCCAGTTCTACAGCACTTCAATTCTCCTTACTGATCGCCTTAGTTCACTGTTACTGCTCTCCCTCCTCCTCCTTCAGTCCTTCCAGAGCCTCCAAATCAGTCAATAATGTCTACAATGCTGGTAGCAGTAAATTGACTGCTCCTCCTATCGTGTTATTGACAGGTGCTGGAGAACTATAACAAGGGGAAGACAGCCCTGCTGTCGGCTGCTAAGGTAATGGTGAGCCCAACCGAGGTGGACCTGAACCCAGAGACCATCTTCATGGCAGCCGCCCCGCCTCCTGCCTCCCAACAACCCACCCCAACCACCCAACACCGCAGGAACAGCAGTGTTCGGTCAGTCCACTGGGATACGGGTGGAGCTTTGGGAGGGTCTGGGCAGAGACTGGAAAAATATATGACTGACTGACTAATCAAAAATCTAATGCGTGTGTACAGGTAACTGCCCAAATAATGGAAACTCTTGAGTAAATTAAGGATACAAAGTATATTGAAAGCAGGTGCTTCCACACGTGTGGTTCCTGAGTTAATTAAGCAATTAACATCCCATCATGCTTAGGGTCATGTGTTAAAATGCTGGGCAGGCTGTTAATTTTTACATTTTAGCTACCATGGCTCTGCCCCCATAGGATGACAATACCCCTGTCCACTGAATGGTGGATGAGCATGAAATTGATTATGTTGCATGCCTCCAATAGAGTTCCAGTCACGTGTAGAATCTATGCCAAGGTGCATTGAAGCTGTTCTGGCTCGTGGTGACCCAACGCCCTATTAAGACACTTTATGTTGGTGTTTCCTTTATTTTGGCCATTGAATGAATGAATGAATGAATGAATGAATGTATGTTATGTGCAAGAGTCTGCAAGAATGTACCTAGTCCTTCAAGGTTTGTTCTATGTGTTCAGATAGAAGTAAAGCATGACAGCATTAACTCTGCCACTAACTTTCTCCCATGCACGCTCCTCGCTCTCTGACCCACAGTCATTGGTCTGACTCCAGATCAGACCCCCTCGCCCCCTCTGGTTTAGCCCCTGTAGAACAGAAGTAGTCTAGTGGCCTGTTAGTGATTGTGAAGTGTAACCTTAACCCTTTATCCCTCTCTCCTACCCCTCTGTGCTCCAACACCTCTCCTCTATCACTCTATCATCTCTACTCTCTATAATACCCCCCTTTCTTTACTCACATCCATCTTATATTATTCCTACCGTATTCTACCTTTTTCTTACTTGACCCCTTACCATTTCTGCCTCCAATTTATTTCCTCCCTCCCTCCTTTGCTTTCATCCTCTTTCCCTCCTTTCCTCCTCTCAGTTCCTGTGCTCGCTCTGAGATATCCCTGGATGGCTTTGCGGAGTGCCCCCCTCCCCCAGTGCCAGTGGTTCTGCGGGGGGCCAGGGAGCGCCTTACCGTGGAGCTGAGGGACCGCCACGCCCCCCTGGCCGTGATGGAGAGCCTGTCAGACGCCGAGTCCCTCTACAGCCTGGACTCCCGACGCTCCTCAGCTGCACTCAGGGGCTCGCCCATGTTGGGGTGCCTCCCCTTCCAACTGAATGCACCTATCCCTGAGGAGAACCCCTCTCTCAGCTCCCGCACTGAGCTGCTGGCTGCCGACTGCCTCTACCAGGCCACCCCAGAGCACGAGCTGGGAGAGGCAGGACCTTACTTCACTCCTCTGGGATCCGGCTCCACCCCAGACTACCCCATGCGCCTCTCCCCTTCCACCCCGCGCTATAGTGGCCACCACTCCCCAGCACCACTGGCCCAGAGTGTCATAGGTCAGCCTTTCACACAAAAAGAGCCTTGTGCCGCCCCTTGCTATCAAATGCCTGGCATTTACAGCCCAGGCAGCACCCCTAATGCTCCCCTCAGCCCACGCTTCAGCCATGGGGAGGAGGACGGAGTAGAGGCAGAAGGATGGGAAACAGAGACAGGAGAGTCACAGCCCTCCTCCTCCACTCCTCCAGCCCAGCTGTCCAACGGCAACCCTAGCCAGGCAGTGCTGGAGTTTGCACAGTACCTGGACTCTCTCTTCAGGCTGGATGGCAGTGGCTCACCGCCTCTGGAGTTGTCTGACGGGGAGTCTGAGTCCGGTCGGGGGTCGTATGGTCAAGGAGAGGGGCCAGGGGAAGGACAGAGGGGGGACGATACACAGCTTCTGGCTCGGGCCACAATGGAGCCTAACCTGGTCCCCAAGCCCCCGCGTACCTTTGCTGGATCTGCTGACCCTTCCTCTGGCATCTCCCTCTCACCCTCATTCCCTCTCTCTTCCTCTGGTGAGCTCAATGACCTCTCTCCCGCCGACGGAGCACCTCTTCCCACGCACTCACTACGAACCTCCACTCCCTGTCCCTACCCTGAAGAAAACACACTGGCGTCTATGGTATAGTGGCCCACTCAGTCCCTCCATGACTCTTTCTCTCTCCTCTTTCCTTATTCCGTTGCTGCATCTATCTGATGTTAAAGTATCACTGAACATGCATGCGGAATGCAATCTGCTATGCTGTTACAGTACCTTACAAAGACATGACATGGCAGACCATAATGAATAAGACTGAGATGAAAAACTATTGTTCCATTTTCAGGTGTCAAAAGCTGTGTAAAGCATTTTCACTACTATTGTAATAATACATTTTAATCTCTGTCTGCATGCCAGGGGCCTGTTCTGCTTTGGGGTGAAAAGCCTCACCACTGACTGTCATTCCAACACACACTATCTCACTCACATCAACACATGGTAGCATTACAGCCCTGCAGTGACGTGACTTTATCTAATGGGAGACAACTGAACAGGGGTAGGGAGGAGTTAGACACTAGGTGGGGTTTTCATTGGCACATAACCACAATTAACTTACCCTCCTCCCTCATCAGCTCCTAAAGCTTATTCATCTTTAATATCAGGAAAGTAAAAAAACGGAGACAGATGCTGAACAATAGAAAGGAGAGAGAGAAGACGTTTTGTTTCTCAGGTCCATCAGGAAATGACAGTGTGGAAGAGGAGTGTAGATCATAGAGAATTGATGTGTCTTAAAACTGTGATTGTGACAAATGTTAAGAATGTGGTTTTGGTCTTTGGTTGTTTTTTATAGCATGAGGAACGTAGTATCCATTTGAACAGAAATCACTCGTCAGTCAGCAACTCTTTCTAACATACTCCCGTTCAAACGGTGTTAAAACGCCCTGGCGAGGATGAGGAAGCTATCCCTACAACACTGCCATGGCACATATCTCCAAAAAAATGTCTCTCTCCAAGTGTTTGTACCAAGCCAATTATGCTATAAAAAAAACATGAGATGCACTGTAGGAGATTGTTCCTCTTAAAGGGGTCTTGCTGAGGTACACAATTATGTCAATGACTTCTAAGTCTTTGGTTCCCTTTAAACTGGTTCATCTCAAGCATATTGGGGTTGAACTGGATGGGTTGTAGTGCCCACATTCACTACATTTTACTAAAACATGTGGCAAACATATTTCATATCAGTTGTATTAGTTGGATCAAACATACTACATTATTTATTACTGTTGTTTCTTACTATTATTGATGTTATTATTATCCTTATTATTACTCTTGTAACAGTTTGGTTTGCGTTCTATGAGTTCGCTTTCAGTTGCTGGGAAAGGCTGGTGAATTTCAGCCGACTCTCTCAAAATAAGGGAATATCTCTGTGGGAAAATGTCTCTGTCCAAGTGAAAAAGTACTGGGTGTCAACATCACAGGAGGTTGGTGGCACCTTAATTGGGGAGGACAAGCTCGTGGTAATCGCTGGAGCGGAATTAGCGGAATGGTCTCAAAAACATGGTTTCTATGTGTTTGATTCCATTCGCTCTGTTCCAGCCATTATTATGAGCCGTTCTCCCCTCAGCAGCCTCCACTAGCTGCCATGGTGATGGCAGAAAGACAGATTATATAATAGGAAGTGGGGTCATTACAGTGACCTCTGATACAATACAGCCATTCTGAAGGGGTCACTGTGGTGACCTATAGAAGCTGTACTCTTAGAAATGGCTTTGCTGTGGTGTCACTCAACAGGCCTCACTCTGTGGCCAGATTACAGTTTGACACCACACAAATCCATGCTCTCACAGCAGTCTCTACTTTGCCAGCACAGTGTTGAACAACCAGTGTGAAATAGCTTTGCTGCAGTGGGTCATGGCCCAGTGTCGGCTATATCAGCACCACCATAGGAAGATGCCACGTTCTCTTTTCACCATGACATGTACAGCAGTGTCTTCTTTGTCCTTATTTAAATGCAGATGTCATGTTTCCTGTCTTTGTAAAAATAAATTTAAAAAAAAAGATTAAATGAAAATAGAATAACGTAGAAAATGACTGTATTACGATAACAGGTATATTACAAATCTATATCAATATTGACATATATAGAAAAAGTACAAATGTATGGAGAAAAAAAAGGAATATATTTAGTGAGAAAGATCTATATGACAGATTGGCAGAATTGAACAAAATTGATAACTGATTTAGAAATTGGTCTGTGTTGACAGATAAATAATTCAATGATGTCTTGTCCATGTTTACCTGGTTTGCTCTCTTCCCTTCCTGTCCCAGATTGAGAATGTATTTAACCCCACCACCCCTCACTGCCCTGCCTGTAATGGAATAAAGCAAAACCAATTTTAAAGAAAATTACTTGGAACTTTTTTTTAAATGTCATTTCTATTTGCTAACCTCTCAACAAAATGCATATTTTTAGCTAGATAGGCCTACCAAAATGGTGGTTGTGCGGTGGGAGAATAGTGAGAAAACATTGGTAGTAACCTACATAACAGCCCAAATGCCAGCTGGCTTTAGTTTGAAATGATCTAGGCCCTATCTGGATGTCTGACATTATGCTTCTGTTGATTGCACATTCAAGTAGATATTCACATGTAAATTATAAAGTCATATTTTGTTAATTGTAGACCAATGAACCAGTATATAGCTATTTCATGACAGGTTATAGCTATCCATTCACAAATCAAGTTAAAGAGACAGTTTTTCTCCACTGAATTATACTGTCTCTTGTGAAAGAAATCTATATGCTACTGGGTGGGTGTGATGATACTCCGCCTTAGTAGGTGGCACTATAGCCAGTGCATGCAGAGTAGTCCACGGGTTTCTGGCAGGCGAAGAAGAGTTCCACTTCCGGAAATCAAATTATTCACACGATAACATCAATATCGTTTAATTAGCTAGCTGTCTAACGTTAAATGTATAAAACTATACATTATTGCTTTGCCGCTTAGCTAAGAAGAGGGAATGAATGAACAGTTTGTGATCGACTTCGCACCGGTCAAGCGTGAAGGTAAATGTACTGATCAAATCGAAGTCTGCTGCCTAAACCTGCTAGCTAGCTAAGCTTGAAGCTAGCTGGCTATTTGTTTTTACTTTTCAAGATTTCAGTTTATCATGAGAAGTGTGATGTTAGCTAGCTATATACACTATATATAGTTGGTATTTATAATAAACGCCGACTAAACTAGTTGGTTTTAGCGAATCTATTAAGTTTTCATTGAACGTCAATATAGCTAACTCACCAACCAGTCTGCTAGCTAAATTGAGTTTGCTGCCAGAGTATTTAAGTTATATTAGATAGTTGTTCAGTTTAGCCTGTTGTCGTTAGCTCGTTTTACCTCACAGCATGCCTTTGATTGACAGCTAGTGTTGTAAGCGGTCACTGGGTTAATGTCGTTACGTAGTTTTTTTATAAAGAGACCTGCTTGGCTCTTTTAGGCAAGGCCAAGTAACGTTACAGTAACTTGTTTTTTTCTTGCTGTAACAGTTGTACAAAATGGCTTCATTTTCTCTAGGAAAGGAAGCCATTTTAGACTGTTGATACATTCCCTGGCAGTGTGTCAACGGACCAGTAGCCATATATTTATTTCTCTGTCTCTCTCAGTGATTGAATGGTCAGGCTCAGCATGTGCGTGTCTGGAAAGTACAGTTCACGGGGCCGGCTCTGATTCCACAGATGAAAACCAAGCACCGCATCTACTACATCACCCTGTTCTCTGTGGTGCTCCTGGGACTCATCGCCACAGGGATGTTCCAGTTCTGGCCACACTCCATCGAATCAACTGCAGACTGGAGCCTGGACCGACACAGCGTGCACGATGCATCTCTCGTCGGACTGCCTGTCTCCAACCCTATTCCTGAGAGAGGGGACCTTAGCTGCAGAATGCACACTTGTTTTGATGTGTATCGATGTAGCTACAACCCTAAGAATAGAATCAAGGTGCGCCTAGTCTCCATCACACGTCACAAATTACAGATACGTGAAGTTAGTTTCATCTGCTATTGTTAGTCTCTGAACCTTGTCTTTTGAACCACATGATTGAAGGATGTTATATATCCAACAGCAGCTAAAGTGGACCATCATGTACACCTGCCAGACAGACAGTTATTTATCTATCTCTGCAGCGTTTTGTGGATGAGGTAGGAGTGCCAATCAGCAGCACAGGCCTGTCTCGAGAGTACAATGACCTGCTCAGTGCCATCTCCGACAGTGAGTTCTACACTCATGACATCACCAGGGCATGCCTGTTCGTGCCCTCTATTGATGTACTCAATCAGAACTCTCTGCGCATCCGGAAGACTGCCCAGGCTCTGGCCATGCTCCCCAGGTAACCTTTCCTGCACACTGCTCGGGTTGCACTGTTATCTCCTCCACCCCGAAGCTGGTAATTCTCTCTCCTTCTTTACCCTGTGTCATTCTTCCTCTCCCCGCTCTCATCTACCACATTGATCTATGAGCCTATTTCAGATATCTAAGTGCACACATTTGTAGGTTTTTGACCACTAAAGATGTTTGTTTCCAGGTGGGACAAAGGGATGAACCACCTTCTGTTCAACATGTTACCTGGAGGACCTCCAGACTACAACACAGCCCTTGATGTGCCAAGAGACAGGTAAACATTAATAAACCCAGCACAGAAAAAAATGAAAGTAAATTACAATGAATATCGGTGGATAAACTCACATCTTTGTTTTTTGGTTCATCAACCAACCTTGACTTCCAGCTAATATTTACTCCAGCGTGAGTGATCAGTGTTTGTTAGCAGAGATACTGTCAGGTGCATTTTGTTCTACCGAGACACCACTAGAGGGAAGCATGGTGTTAATTTAGCTTTCAGTTTTCTTTACATATTCTTAGTCTGATATGTTCAAAGAATAGTTTTATACATGTTTTATTTTTGTTAAATTGACTCATAGTTTTTATTAAATTAGTTTTTTCACTCCATATTTCGTAGTTTGACTTGACTAGATAATCCAGATTCAATTTCATCTTTTATCCAGCACAACTACAGTACTTGCATATAATTACAGGGGGGCTTGAAAAATATTCATCTAAGATGAAAGTACAACCTAAAAGTAGTCCAGAGATGACAGAACCTCTAGCGGCCTTGAGCGGGCAGACATGCCTAATCTCCTGGTATTTACTGCCACAGAGAGAGGCCATGTTTCCCAGCCTTGCTCTTGGCCACTCGCTCTTTTGGGTGGAAAAGGTGGGTTTTATGATCCAAAAGCCCTGAGACGATGAACACTTATCTGGAGCTGTAGGGAATTTCCTGGGCTCATCCAGCTGTGCTCCATTTGGCGTGGGGTCTCATCAGAACCAGCTGTGTGTGTATATATAGGCCAGTGTGTGTGAGTGAGGTTGTCCTTGCATCCACAGGTAGGACGCCATAAAGATTGTTCGTCAGTTCTCATATAACTATTACATACACAGATCTCCAAAAGGATGAGGTTTTGGCAGCCTCTTTTTGTCCATGTGAATACTTCTCAATCTTCATGTTACTCAATAGCATTGTTAAGCAGATATGACAAGAAACAGCCCAGGCATATGCACATCTGTCATGTATTGTCTTGCTGCAAAGTTCTGTATAGCTGTCTCTTCTCTCTGTCTTAACTAAGTAAGCCTATGTGACAGTGGTGTAACATTGGATACGTGTGTTTGTTTTGTGTGTGTTATAGGGCTCTGCTTGCAGGGGGAGGCTTCTCCACGTGGACCTACAGGCAGGGTTATGACGTCAGCATCCCTGTGTACAGCCCTCTGTCTGCAGGCGTGGAGCTGCCCGAGAGACAGCCTGGGTGAGCAGCAACACCACCACCCCGTTTCAGCACATAGCATAGGGCTCTTATCACTTCCTCAAGCAAGACAACAGGCATCCTCACTTCATGTGACAGTGGGAACATTTGGGAAGTTATCTTTTAGAGTCACCATCATCAGTCACAGAGTTTTACATTATTTCTAATGGTGTCCCGGCTGCAGGCCCCGGCGCTACTTCATTCTGTCGTCTCAGACGGCCATCCACCGTGAGTACCGGGCAGAGCTAGAGAGGCTGAAGGAGGAGAACGAGGAGGCTCTGCTCCTCCTGGACAAGTGCAGTAACCTATCTCAGGGAGCCGCCTCAGCGAGGAAACGCTGCTACAAGGGCCAGGTGTTCAACTACCCCCGGATCCTCCAGGTGAGACGGACACAGACCTACTACCATTTAGACTAACATGTACACACACTTGTAGACATTACACAGCTTAGGGGGAAATTGATGTTTAACATTGATAATGGCCGTGCAGATCTGACTTAAATGCATTTAGAGGGCTCTGCTCAGCTGTGTAGGTCATCTCTAAGAGTTAGCAGTCTATGTAGGTAACTTTATGCAGAGTATACCTGGGAAACTATAACAATGCCTGTGGCAGTCAGTCAACCAGTGTGCCTCTGCACTGTCTGTCTGCTCAGAGTGCATCTCCAGCCTGTCTCTGGCCTGTCTAGACAGGAAGTGCGCTTATCATCTGGTATGGGTGCAGCGTAGCTGCACATCTGGGAGACGTCCCACCAAGGAGAGGGCCTAGAGGGGTGGAGGGGTGGGCTGGCAGAATCTCAGTGAAAGCACCCCCCTCCCCCCTTCTCCACCTCTGACAGTGGAAAGGTTCGCTATAAGTGATGCCTATATTTTAGAATAATATTTTAGGTTGCCTGCTTGTATACTTTTAACGTCTGTAATTGGTCCACTGTGACATTGCCCTCCCCACCCTAAACTCTTCCATATGGGAGGCAACCTCGACAGTTCATGCAGTCATTTTATCAGACTGACCAAACACAAGCTGCCCACTAATATTGTGTTAGTCTGTTTTTGACCCGTCTAAGCTTCCTTAGTTTGGCAACGGCTATGTCATAAAACCATGTACGGTTGATATGGCTATGATATTGTAATACCTTGTTGTAATCTGTGTTCCCCAGGAGTCGCCCTTCTGTGTGGTGCTGCGCGGGGCTCGGCTGGGACAGGCCACACTCAGTGATGTGCTGCAGGCTGGCTGTGTCCCTGTCATCCTAGCAGACCCATCCTGCCCTTCTCTGAGGTCCTCGACTGGAAGAGGTACGCTAAAGACACTGCTCATGATCTCACTCCAAGTTCAACACGTATCTCTGCATTAGATTTTCTGAGCTTGTATTGTGATTTCTGATCTAGTTTAATGCCAATGGCCGTGTTTCCCATTGATACTGACTGACATTTTTCTGTGTTTGTGTGTGTGTATTGTACAGGGCATCCGTGGTCATTCCAGAGGAGAAGCTCCCAGAGATGTACACCATCTTGAAGAGTATCCCTCACAGGCAGGTGGAGGAGATGCAAAGACAGGTGACAGTCAGATCACATCTTTTCAGCTAACATTCAAATAGACTGAATCCCTTTCCTGGGGATTTTTAAATGCACATATAGGGCACTCTTTATAGAGTTGTAGTAATAGTCTATTTCCAGATGAATACACCTCAGGAGAAAGTACCTCCTGCCCTCTCAGGTTAAGTTAGTGTGAAGACGGGGTCAACAGAGTTGTGACTTTCACGCTCCCATTCCAACCTGTGCTTGTGAGACGTGGGCCTCACTGTCAGCCCAATGGAAGCCATAACACAGGCAGACTGAAGGGTGAGACAGTCACGTTGTAATGAGCCCTTAGGACTAGAGTTTCTGTCCTGTTGTCTGTTTGGGTTGTCTTGTTATGTTCCCAATCTTGATTAAAAAGCTCTTATAAAGGTTATTCAGTGTTAGTTTCAGTCGCGCCAAATCAATGACAAATCCCCTCCTTTCACTGGTCCAACTGAGCCTCAATAAACAGAAGTGAAAGCCCTCAGAGAGCTCTGCACGTCCAAGCTGTTTCTCATTCCCTTGTATCAACGCTAGTCCATTTACCAATTAGACTGGCCAAACAGACATATCAGACCCACAGCTCAGAGACCCTGTTGGAGTTGTTTCATTTGCCAAGCCTAGAATATGGCTTCCCTTGAGGTCCCCCTCCTGTCTCTGTAGCTGTGTGGATCTGAAATGCTTATCCACTGTTTAGTGTTTCTCTGTCAGTCTGTCTTGTCTAGGGCTTGGAATTTAGCTATGAGATGTGTAATCAGTTGTCTTCCTGTCAGGAAAAGGTTCTCAGTAGAGATGAGGACTGATGATAAGAGGAAGGATTGTAGTTTGTTTGGAGTAAAACAAATACTGATAATAAACATTGTATCATTTCACTGTTGATCAGAGCAACACAACCAAATCATATTGGTCTGAGTTGAGTTGTGAGTACATCTTAAGCCAGGGAACGTGAGGCGTAGGTAGGTATGTCACTGCTGTGTGCGTGCCTGTGGCCCCTGCAGGACTGATGGGAGGAGGGTGTTGGGGCCGGGCTCAGGACGTGTAAGGGTGGGGTAGGGCCGGAGCACAAAGGCCCATCTTATCCAGGATTTATGGGGTGCCGTAGAGCCCATTCCATATCAGTCCACATCTGGAGAGACTCCTCACTCACATTCACTGGAGAGGAGAGGACACTGGGAATCACTGAGTTGGTCCCCCATAAAGACTTGACATTGTCAGTAGTCTAGACAACACATTGTCAACTCTAACTCATTTGGACGTGTGCAAAATTACGTATTTTTTTCATAAGAGCTGTAGGAACATAATTTTCTTTGCTGATTGATCTTATTGAAGAGCTGAAGTGAAGTATTTACTCACTGTCCAACAGAGGGCCTAACTGTCTTTCATTCCTCAGCGGTTCTGAGTTCCACACTGTCATCTTCAGTCCTTTATGAGTTTAAAAGTTCTCTGACCATATGGCTAGCATGCCTAAAATACACAATGCTGATCTTTTTTTCCCTAATTGGTCTTTTGACCAATCACATCAGCTGTGAAAAAGATCTGATGTGATTGGTCAAAAGGCCAATTAGTTGAAAAAAGATCAGAATAACACAGCCTTACTCATGATGACTCCATGTCAGCTTTGATTGACTATCTGTATGATTTACTAAGTCCTAAATTGAATGATAATTGAGGAGACATTCTGTCTCACTTATACAGGGCCTCACAACTAAGGTCAAATGTAAAACTCCTAATCCATCAGTAGCCAGCAGCATCATTTCAGGAGAAAAAAATGATTTCAACATTTGATGTGGTAGCATCCACATCGGTCCCAAATTGTGAGCTAAGTGCTTAACAGCTGCTAAATGTTAGCGGTGGTCACCTGAGGCTTTCCTCTGAGCCTTGTTTGTGTCAGACCCTAGGAATAGAATAGATGCTTTGTTAGATCAGTACAGCTGAAATGAGTACTTGTCAATCACAGGGCGGCAGCTATAGTACCAAGCCCAATGTAATCCTGTCTGAAGCCTCCCTGTCTAAAAGGAGTTGACGGACAGCAGAGTATAGCTAGAGAAAGAGATGGTGGACTGGGTTGTTCCCTTGACCCTGGTGGTGAAAGTCTGGCTTCTAGTATGTTTTCTCAGTCCCACAGGAACCACTATTGATGATCAGTTGTGTGTCATCGTGGTAATACTACAATGGCCTCCTAAGCAAGTTTGTGCTAAGTAATTGTTCACCATGACAATTTTACTTTTACAAGATTTATATCTTATTAAGAGGCGCAAGTAATTACACTTATTTTAGTTGCAGTAGCATAGATTAGCCAAATCCGTTTTGAATTGATGGATGTTGTTTATGGTCCAAGTTCAAGCACATCTCAGAGAATTTAGCCTCCTTAGCCCAGCGCTGTATGTTAGAGGAAGGGAATAACAGTGCTGCAGTGAAGCAGACCGCTCTGCCCTTTTTCTCTGCTGTGACTCCGTCTCGTCTTCCCTCATAAAAATTCCTGCAGGCGCTGGGAGGGGGCGGGGCGGGCCTCTTAGGCCGGAGCAGTTTGCTTTTTGCCTCCTCCCGGTCGGAAAGGAAACTTTCATCACTGGCTGATTTATGGGCCGTTGGGTTCCCCTGAGATTAGAAAGTCTTTTTGAATACTCCTCACCCCCTCCATAAAAATAAACGCTGTTTTTGTATTTCTCCAGTCTTAAAGGGGACTACGGGTGGGGGTGTGGAGTGGGGGCTGGTCCCTTCTCATGTGCCGCTGAGAGCTCTCTGGACCATACGACAACAAAAACACCAGGACAAGCTGCTCCACTGCTATGGAAGGACAGAGCCCTGTAGGCAGGCCAAGACTACCACAGGTCTAGCAAAACGGTTGGCTCATTGGCTAAGCTGTAGCAGCCAATGCTATCACTGTGTTTTTCTGGGTTGCAGTTTTCATTTTGTGCACCGTTGTTGTTGTCTATTTGTCGCTTGATCCTCCTCTGCTCCTAATCCAAAACAGAGGAGAACGTCTTCACCCAACAAATATGCTATGAATATCTTGAGTTTCAGGCTGTGTGAGGAGTTTCTAGGGTGTGCTCTGGCTAACCAGACAAATGTCAGTTGGAGTTGAGGGGTCCAGTATGGACCTCCCCCATGTGCTTGTTAAAGAGTGCTGCACTCAGGGTCACCTAGGACCTGCTGAGGTGGAGTCGGGTCACACTGACATGGCGCCTCCTGGCAGGAGACATTTCTGTTTTAAGGATCATTAACTCTTATGGGCTCCTCTCCCTCCATAGCTGTCTCTTAATGGATCAGTGGGAGGGAAGCTGGGGTGCTGCCTGGGGATGTTGTACAACTAACATCTGCATTGAAATATGATTGACTAGGCTACACCTTCCCCTCTGGCACTGTACTGCTCCTTGTTACCATGGACTGGTAGTGAAGTGAGTAAAAATACATTTTTGATGCACAACTACTAAATGTAGATGTGTACGTAGTTTGCATACATCTTGGATCAAACATGTATTATAGTCCCAATGGGCCTTAAGCAGGGGTCCCCAACCAGGTTTACTAGGACCTGTAGGGGTACCTGGTCTATCCACAAGATGTACTTTAGAAGACTCATGAGACCACAGGCCTAATGGTAAAATGCACATGAGGGGGTACTTCAGGGGTAGGCCTGGCAGAGTAAAATTCAGTTGGTGGTACAGTAACAGAAACGGGTTAGAACCACTGGCCAGGTTGATATTTGGCTGCCCTGTGCTTTGAAAGTCAGGTGAGCTGTAGAAGGTCTTGGCCTGCTGTAGGACAGATGATGTTAGCGATTCTAACTGTCTAGAACAGTCCTTCCTGTTCTCCAGTCACTAGGATGCCTTCTGAATGTGTGTTCAAGTTCATGACAGCTTGTCTATTTGTCCAGGGTCCAGACCATATGTTTTTATTCCTTAACAACTCTGTTCTCCTCAGGCCCGCTGGTTCTGGGACGCTTACTTCAGCTCCATGAAGGCCATCAGCATAACAACGCTTCAGATCATCAATGACCGTATCTACCCCTGTGCTGCCCGTACAGAGCTATACTCTATGCCCCTCTAGCCTACACCACTAATAATGTTATTGTACTTTACTGTGGTTAACCACTGAATCTTCTTAGGCATACGAGTCATATTTATGGGGGTTACAGTCTGCAGTGTGTGGTATTGATGTCTGACCTGACACTACTGTGCTGGCCTCACAACACAGTGACTGACTCCCTCAGTGACAGATATGACCCAGTTTTCCCTGGTAAGTCTTTCCCAGTGTATCGGCTGGTTGGCAGGACAGCTTCCTCTTTATAGGTCCCTCTCTCCACACATGTAGCCTAGTGGTCTTTGGCTGCTTGGTAAACACCCAGTACTGCTGAACCAGCCAGTGTGTTTGTGTCAGCAGTTCTGCACTGGGAGGATGCCTCCAGTGCGGTGAAAAATACATGCCTTAGTGTTTGAGTCATTGTGTATGTGTGTGAGAACACTGTTTAAGGAGTGTGTGTGTGTAACCTCTCTGTGGTTGTAGGAGTGTGGGGATGCAGACAGCTTGGCTCAGCTACCACCTCTCAGGGGCTGTTAATCAGCCCAGCCTGATCTGCTGCAGTCCCCAAAGACACCACATGCAGCTCCGCCCTCCGTCCGTCTGTCTGTCTGTCTGTCTGTCTGTCTGTCTGTGTGTCTGTCTGTGTGTCTGTCTGTGTGCCCGGCCCATGTTACTCCTTATTGGACAGTCCTACCAATGGGTGGTGATATGTGAGCCAGTCAGGTTATGTTGGTCTGAACAAGTCAACTGACTCTAACTGAAGGTATGTTTACAACGCTTGGCTTCTCAGAGTAATTCAAAGCTCTTCAAGACTTCAGGACTAATTATTTTCTACTCAAGCCAACTGCTCAATCACAGCCAGTGTGGCCTTTTTTTCGGGGCGGGTAGCTGGTTAATCAACAGTTACACTTGACATTACCCACCTCTCTCTGTCAGAAACTCCTGTCTGTCTTTTTTCCCAACCAATCGTCGTCATTTAGGTCTGCTGTCTCAGTCCATGAGGTTAATTGTGCAGGGCCACAGACCTGTTACCATTCCAGTGCTAGAGAAGTGCTATCTCTACGTATTCAGTGGAAACACGTCGAGCAGAATTGGAACAGAACACTAAATAAATCAAGCAGTTTTTTTTCTCTCTGCTGTTCTGTATCCTTCGTTCAGGGTCATAATTGAAAGCACATTTCACAGGCTCTCTGCTTGTAGCACTGCCTTTAGAAGGGTTTTCAGGCTAGGGAGGGACAGACAGGCTGCTTTTTGTATGCCCGTGGGCATAGTTGTAAGATATGAAACGGGTAATCCATGGTAGTCACCTGTTCAGCCTCTGAAAGGTGGCTGAAGGTTAGGAGACTTTGTACCGTAGGAGGGGGCTTTCATATCAGATTGGTTTGGAGAGTTTTCTTCTTCTGAGCTCTGGTGTGTTTTCTCCCTTAGTTTGGACTGGTGTGAACACGCTATCCGCAGTAGGGTGCACACTAAACAACGCACTGTGGTTTGCTAAAAAGGGTGGTGTCGGTCCAATTAATTACACCTTTCATAGTATATTCATAGAATATTCACGGGAAATGGCAACTGATTATTTTTTAAGCTTGACCTTGACCACTAGAGGACACCTAACGTTTGAATTTAGGCTAAGTCGGGGCTTGTTCAGTGGTTTAAATGGGCCAAGAAACCTGGCCAGACGATTCCTTCACTGGTAGAGAGCAGACGAAGCCTGCACTGTGAATGTGCTCATATCAGGACTCTTTAAGATGTGATGGCTGCACTATCTCTGCTTCTCCTAATCCCTGGTAGGCAATCATCACACACCACACACACACACACCACACACACACCACACAAATCAAAGGCCCCCTGCTGGCTAGATGGACCTGTCTCCAGTCATCACTGGAGTTGCTGTTACTTCCACTTTGTTATGGGAATTCATTTGTTATTGAGGAGAAAACACTCAAATGCCATGTTCTCTATGTTTACAATGATTTGCGTCAATCTACTTTTCCAAACACCACCACAATAACGTGTAGCCTGAATCACCCAAATGGCTGCATGTTCCCGTTTTTGTGTAAATTGATCATTGTAACCAGTGAACTCAATTTAACTGGGCTAATTAACATTGGAGAAGTGGCTGTCTTTCTTTCATCTTGTTTATGTCATCTGACAAATGACTTAAGTGGTCCCTTCCTCTTCTCTTCATCTCACCACTTGTGTCACTGTTAGTTTAATTATTTCCCCCTCTGCTTGTATGTCAGTGTCACACCACCCCAGAGGAGTTTCCGTTTGCTAGTAAAGTTGAGTTGTTTTATTGGTGAGGACTGACTGATGTAGGGTATATGAGGTGACCATGTTTATGGTGATAGATATGGTGGACGCCGTTGGAAGAGCCACAGAAACACCAGTCTGTTTGTGGCCACCTGTCTGCAGCAGAACAGAGAAGCACTTCAAGAAGCCCACAGTTTTATTTAAAATCTCCATTCCCTCCCTATGAGGCTAGAACATGTCTGTAGTGGAGGTCTGGAGGCTTTGGGGGGCCTTTGGGTACAGGTGATTAAGTCAGCTGCAACCTCCTTTATTTGAGAATGCTACTATTGTAGTGTTTGACAGTTAATTAAGGGTTAAAACCACATCATCCAGTCAACATAATGCTCCTGCTAACAGAGAACGGGAGCGTTGTAGTTGACCCTGTAGATGATATAACCTACATTGTAGTGCACTTTAAGCTGCTGCAGTGAGTCTCCTCTGTGTCGCATGTTGACATATTGTTACTCTTGTATAATCGCATTACTCAAAATGTCAGTTGTCTATATGTTAGTTCAGAGGTCTGGATTGAGTGTCTCTTTGTCTCTCTGTCTGTGTGTGTGTGTGTGTGTGTGTGTGTGTGTGTGTGTGTGTGTGTGTGTGTATATATATATTATGTCTCCTTGTGTGTGTCACTGCATCAGAGGGCTCTCTGGACTGCCAGTATTTTCTTTTACAGCGTCACTTGATCTAGGCTAGGGTCTGTGCATCTTCCAGAGTTAACGGGCCATTTTAAGACGGGGCCAGGAAGAGGAGCCAAGTCCCACACTGGCAGTAGACAGCCGCCGACACCGTCGCCTGCATCCCACTGCCTCCCCCTTCTCTCTCTCCCCTGCCCCCCTCTCTCTCCCGCCCCACTAAAACTCATCTGGACCTCTGCTGCATGGAGCTCACCAGAGCTTCATGACAAAACGTCACATAACATCCCAAAGCAGCAGTGTAGAAACAGCAGGAGAGGCCTAGACTTCCAAGTCATAGTGTGTGGACTCAACTTACACATGTACCTGAGTTGAGGGTGGAGCTCCTGAAGCAGCTCAGCTACTGCTCGTTTTGTAGTGTGCTTGGCATTCCAGACCACTTCCAGACCACTTTTAGTGTGCTTGGCATTCCCGGTTGTGAGTCTATTAATCTTTCAAATGAATGAATAGATTATTCCTGTTCCCTAGTAAAACCATTGTATGGATATCACTGCAGGTGACTTCACTGCTGAATCAAGCAATGGAATGGCAGCTTAAATCACGATGAAAAACATGACGCGGGCCTATATTGGCAGACAGACGAAGCTAGCTAGGCATACGTCTGCATTGTAGGAGAGAGTGATTCTAACCTTTTTGGTCTCTTGTCCTCTGTAGAAGTGGTCGAGTGTGAACAGGCCTCTGTTCCAGCCTCATCCCACCGAGGTCCCCAGGGTTCACTGCTGTGGTGCTGACCTACGACCGTATCGAGAGCCTCTTCCGGGTCATCACTGAGATCTCCAAGGTTCCCAGCCTGGCCAAGCTACTGGTGGTGTGGAACAACCTGAACAAGAGTCCCCCTGATGGTGAGCCCTAGGCTGTATTCATTAGCACACACCGTAGCGTAACGTTTTGCAAAATACATTTTTTTGAGGGGCTGAAATTAAAATAAGTTTATTGGACAGGTTCAGGTAGTCCCTCTCCATTTTGGTAGATGTTCTTCTGTTTGGTTTCTAGTGAATAAACCTCTGATTCTGACCCTCCCTTCCCCATGCTGTTCATTAAACCCATTATTGATTCAAATATTATCCTTAAACAAACACACCAGAAATAGGAGTTTTCATGAGTTAACCTTTTCAGTGACAACGATGATGCTATGTTGGATGTTCAGATGGGACATTAGTTTTCTGTCAGATTGCCTTACTTCATAGCTACCATAGAGTCCAAATTTTTTTTATCTCTGTTTAGAGATTGACTAAAGTTGGCAGATCGATACAGACAAGGAATGGGAAAGTGGCTGAACACTCCATGTTAACTGCCAACTTGATGTGAGAAGAAGTGGTTATTTCACCATGCCATGGTTTAATACACAAAATGGAGCTCTTGATGTGTACCAGATGAGTGATAACAGCTTCAGCAGCCGAGACCCATCTCTCCATAAGTTTAGACACTGAAAAGCATGACATGCTCGAGGCTGGAGCCAAACCTCTCTCTGGCTTTGCTTCATGTTGACAATCAGGAAACTGGAGCAGCTCCGTGGCATGTTGCCGCCGGTCGCACAGAAAACAATCCTCCTACCCACCCCACTCGGTGCTGCAGCAGCCACCTCATTTTAACCTTCCCATGTCAACAGGTCTCCTACGACGTAGAGGCCTTTCATTCATGTTGATATACTGTCCACTACACACACTCCACTTCATCAAACAGTGTGCAGTGTTCTGCTAGTCCTGCCTGTCTGTCCTCCTGCCACAGCCCTCATTTAGAGCCCATTAGAGATGTTTCACAGTAAGCTGATATTAGTCATTATTTATTGTGGCTTTCGCTCTAATGATTCCTCTTAACAAGGCCATTTAGGTATGCGGCTGTTTATGGCGCCCCTTAACACTGACAGCTCAGGGGACGGCAGGGAGAGAGCAGGGAATTAAATCTATCCTCTGCATAGAGTTGTGTAATGTAATGAAGCAGCGGGCCACTTTGAAGCTCACTCTAATGGCCCAGTGTAGCCTTTGATTAGAGGCGTCAGTGGAGCCTGGCTGGAGCTTTGTGACCCATTAGAATTAACAAGGGGCCGTTCATGGGTCAACTCGGGGCCTCTGCTTGGGATGAGGACGTATTTCCTCCTCATCCTCAAGGCCTGATTGTGTTTATTTCAAGCGGCCCTCAGCTGCCGCCTCAAGTCCTGCACGTTTGGCATTTTAACAAGGTGCTGCTGGCAGCCTAATTCTTGGAGTACTAAGATAAAGTCCAACATAGAATTGTATTTTATCTTCTGCTTCTGACATGCACAGAGATTGTACTGTGTTTGGTTGTCATGATTAACTTGGTTGTATGAGTGAACAAATAAACTATCTTCGCATTATGACCTGAAGAAACCTGTTTTTCACATCGGTCGAAGACAGTTATGGAGCTGCAGAGCATGGAGACAGAGGTAACTACAGGAGAGATGGGGATTGCAGCAGGATTCTGTTTTTCTGTAGTGGAAAGCATCTCCTTGTTAGCCCAGGAGAAAGTCTGAAAATGAGAAGCAAAGTAGATGGGCTTCCAGAAGACGTTGTTTCAGTTTGTGTGTTCAAACCAATACCAAAAGAAAAGGCCAGGCTAAATCAGAGCTAAGCTAATAACCTTTGTTTTGGGGATTTCCCCCTGCACTGCACTCATCTCCCAGCTCATCTTTGGAAAAGAGAGGGGGAAAGAGAGAGAAGAAAGCGCTTGAATATATCACAGCAGTGCTCCCGTTGACAGTTTAGTGTGGAGACGTCCAGAGCTCGTCGGTCAGTTGGGAGCGCTGCCTGCTTGTCAGGCCCCAGTTAGAGCCTTAATGGGGTGACACATTCTGTGCCATCTGTCTGACTCTGCTCCGTGCCATGGACACATCCCAAGCTCACTAAACACTACTTTTAAAAAAGCTAACTTTGTTGCTCTGCCTTGAGAGGAATCTTGGTGTGGTCAGGCTTGCACATGATTCAAGTTGGCGTAGCGATTCGAGTCAGTGATTGTAGTTTTACTGCTAGCGTACTTTTCCACTAGGATTGCCATTTTGAAACGTCTCCCTTGATGGCAACCCAACTCCTCTCCTCTCCAACTGAAGTCTAGATGTTAGTTTGACCTAGAAAACTGGTAGTCTGGTTTGATGTCTTAGGTGTAGGTGGGTGATGCAATATATACTGTCAGATTTGGAATGTGTGGAAGTAATTTTCACAGTTTACTTAATGTCTTGCAGCTTCTCAAGTAGCACACAATGCTAACTGACCCGTTTGCCAAGGCCTCCATTGCATTGATAGAATGGATTTTCTATGACCTGTCTGTATAATGTAGGTTTATCACTCATATTCTCTTGGTCTCTGTCCCTCGGTTAGATTCTCTATGACCTGTCTGTATAATGTAGGTTTATCACTCATATTCTCTTGGTCTCTGTCCCTCGGTTAGATTCTCTATGACCTGTCTGTATAATGTAGGTTTATCACTCATATTCTCTTGGTCTCTGTCCCTCGGTTAGATTCTCTATGGCCGAAGATTGCCGTGCCTCTCAAGGTGGTGCGCACCAAAGAGAACAAGCTCAGCAACCGCTTCTTCCCCTACGACGAGATTGAGACTGAGGCCGTGCTGGCCATCGATGATGACATCATCATGCTGACGTCTGACGAACTGCAGTTTGGCTACGAGGTGAGAGAGAGGATACCCTGTATCTCGCCTGGGAGTTATCACCCCAAATGTTTGACCTTGGGCTTAGTGCATTCATACTGGCAGGTAAACGCTGGCCACTTAGTGCTGACCCCAGAGTTTAAACTCATCCAGGGAGCTTAAGTCAGCCTCCAGTAGTGGTATATGTGAGGCGGCTGCCGGGTGCTGGAGATATGTTTGATGTGTGACGGATGGCGACAGGCCAGAGCTGATGCTGTCCATGCCTACAGCCCAGCTTGGCACTCACCTGAAGGCATTTAGGACCTATTGAGACAATTGAGGACAATTTGAGGATAATGACATGAAATGAGAGGCAGGTTGCTGTGGGGAAGGAAGGCTGTCTGGCTCTACTGCCTCTCGCTGGGTCCAATAGCGGGACAGGCTGCTGGGCTCTGTTATCCAGTCTCCACACACTTCTCTGCCCATCACAGAGCGGGCCTGTAGCTTTCATCTCTTTAGAGTGAACCTTGGGGCTCAAAGTATCTCAGTGATGGCGGTCTTCTAGCACTACCTTGAAGAAGGTGAAAGGAGGCTACTTGGAATGTTTTTAATGTTGCCTAATTCCATTAACTTGGAACTTTCCCTAAATTCCTGGAAAACCTGGAATTTGTGTCTAACCGTCTCTTTCCCCCGCCCTGCCCCTCAGTGGAGGGAGTTACCAGACCGGTTGGTGGGGTACCTGGGTCGGCTCCACCTGTGGGACCACAAGATGGGGAAGTGGAAGTACGAGTCCGAGTGGACCAACGAGGTGTCTATGGTTCTGACTGGAGCAGCCTTCTACCACAAGGTTAGCCTCAGACAGAAGCCCCTCCTCCCTCTGTCCCCCTGCCAGGCCCAGTATGTGTAGGGGGCAGGGTTAGGTCACACAGAGAGAGAGAGGAGGGAAAAGTCATAGGTTATCTGTCTCACTGTCAACCAAAAGTTTCCTTTTGATTTAAAGCAAATACTTCTGAGAAACACATCCCTCTATTCAGAGGTTTGACTCATTTATCATATCACGAGTGAGAATGTTTTAAATGTATTTCAGTATTTATCTGCATGTAGTTTCCACTGCTTGCTGATTTTGATGTTGAGTGACACTGGCTTCCTTCCTTTCCAGTGCTTTAACTACCTGGACACTTACAAGATGCCAGGAGACATCAAGAACTGGGTGGATGCTCATATGAACTCTGAGGATATCGCCATGAACTTCCTGGTGGCCAACATCACTGGCAAAGACCCATAAAGGTACAGAACAGTGCACAACGTTCTCACACCACCTGAACACAAGTCTTACCAACCCATTATGCTGACATTAGGTCCTTGGGGGGTCAAATTCAATATTGGATGTTCACCAGAGCCATGGCTTGCATTCTATTCCCTATAATGGTGCACTACTTTTGACCAGAGCCCTATGGGCCCTGGTCCAAATGAGTGAACTTCCTAGTCAATGGGGTGCCATTTGTGACGGAGCCATGTTAATATCTCATTAGGAGCAGTACTACAACATGCATCACATATCAGGAAGCTGAAGACCGCCCCATAACTCCAACTCCACAGAGGTGGAAATGTCCCAGAAGGCAGAAATATTTGTTTCTTCCAGTCCTGTCCTGCCAGAGGCTCTGTCTCTGATCAGTTTTCACCCCTCTGTGCCCCCTGATACCTCCCCAACGCAGTGACCGTGTCCAGGTGCAGAGACCGCCCCTAAAGCCCAGCCTTAACCTCTCTTATCTGGGTGTCACTGACTGCCGCTCCCCCTCCGACTGTTTTCCTAAGCTTACCAGGGCTCACTCACCCCACCGTCAAAGCAATGCCTACTCCCTCCCTCTGTGCCTGCAGTAGGCTAGCCCCCCACCCCTCTCCACCCCACACGTCCTCCTCAGCACTGATCTCCAGTCTGGAGTTAGATGGATTGGTGGGTAAGACGGAGGAAGGCCATACATCACCCCTTTAATGAGCATACAGCTGTTTCTCCTCGGCATGCAAGCAGCATGCCCTGGTCTTTTAATGGCCACTCAGGTATACAGCAGCATGCCCTGGCCTTTTAATGACCACTCAGGTATAGAGCAGCATGCCCTGGTCTTTTAATGACCACTCAGGTATACAGCAGCATGCCCTGGCCTTTTAATGACCACTCAGGTATACAGCAGCATGCCCTGGTCTTTTAATGACCACTCAGGTATACAGCAGCATGCCCTGGCCTTTTAATGACCACTCAGGTATAGAGCAGCATGCCCTGGCCTTTTAATGACCACTCAGGTATAGAGCAGCATGCCCTGGTCTTTTAATGACCACTCAGGTATAGAGCAGCATGCCCTGGCCTTTTAATGACCACTCAGGTATACAGCAGCATGCCCTGGCCTTTTAATGACCACTCAGGTATAGAGCAGCATGCCCTGGCCTTTTAATGACCACTCAGGTAAACAGCAGCATGCCCTGGTCTTTTAATGACCACTCAGGTATAGAGCAGCATGCCCTGGCCTTTTAATGACCACTCAGGTATAGAGCAGCATGCCCTGGCCTTTTAATGACCACTCAGGTAAACAGCAGCATGCCCTGGCCTTTTAATGACCACTCAGGTATACAGCAGCATGCCCTGGTCTTTTAATGACCACTCAGGTATACAGCAGCATGCCCTGGCCTTTTAATGACCACTCAGGTATACAGCAGCATGCCCTGGCCTTTTAATAACCACTCAGGTATAGAGCAGCATGCCCTGGCCTTTTAATGACCACTCAGGTATACAGCAGCATGCCCTGGCCTTTTAATGACCACTCAGGTATAGAGCAGCATGCCCTGGCCTTTTAATGACCACTCAGGTATAGAGCAGCATGCCCTGGCCTTTTAATGACCACTCAGGTATAGAGCAGCATGCCCTGGCCTTTTAATGACCACTCAGGTATAGAGCAGCATGCCCTGGCCTTTTAATGACCACTCAGGTATAGAGCAGCATGCCCTGGCCTTTTAATGACCACTCAGGTATAGAGCAGCATGCCCTGGCCTTTTAATGACTACTCAGGTATAGAGCAGCATGCCCTGGCCTTTTAATGACCACTCAGGTATAGAGCAGCATGCCCTGGCCTTTTAATGACCACTCAGGTATAGAGCAGCATGCCCTGGCCTTTTAATGACCACTCAGGTATACAGCAGCATGCCCTGGCCTTTTAATGACCACTCAGGTATAGAGCAGCATGCCCTGGCCTTTTAATGACCACTCAGGTATAGAGCAGCATGCCCTGGCCTTTTAATGACCACTCAGGTATACAGCAGCATGCCCTGGCCTTTTAATGACCACTCAGGTATAGAGCAGCATGCCCTGGCCTTTTAATGACCACTCAGGTATACAGCAGCATGCCCTGGTCTTTTAATGACCACTCAGGTATACAGCAGCATGCCCTGGCCTTTTAATGACCACTCAGGTATAGAGCAGCATGCCCTGGCCTTTTAATGACCACTCAGGTATACAGCAGCATGCCCTGGTCTTTTAATGACCACTCAGGTATAGAGCAGCATGCCCTGGCCTTTTAATGACCACTCAGGTATAGAGCAGCATGCCCTGGCCTTTTAATGACCACTCAGGTATAGAGCAGCATGCCCTGGCCTTTTAATGACCACTCAGGTATAGAGCAGCATACCCTGGCCTTTTAATGACCACTCAGGTATAGAGCAGCATGCCCTGGCCTTTTAATGACCACTCAGGTATAGAGCAGCATGCCCTGGCCTTTTAATGACCACTCAGGTATAGAGCAGCATGCCCTGGCCTTTTAATGACCACTCAGGTATAGAGCAGCATGCCCTGGCCTTTTAATGACCACTCAGGTATACAGCAGCATGCCCTGGCCTTTTAATGACCACTCAGGTATACAGCAGCATGCCCTGGCCTTTTAATGACCACTCAGGTATACAGCAGCATGCCCTGGCCTTTTAATGACCACTCAGGTATACAGCAGCATGCCCTGGCCTTTTAATAACCACTCAGGTATACAGCAGCATGCCCTGGCCTTTTAATGACCACTCAGGTATAGAGCAGCATGCCCTGGCCTTTTAATGACCACTTGGGTATACAGCAGCATGCCCTGGCCTTTTAATGACCACTCGGGTATACAGCAGCATGCCCTGGCCTTTTAATGACCACTCAGGTATACAGCAGCATGCCCTGGCCTTTTAATGACCACTCAGGTAAACAGCAGCATGCCCTGGCCTTTTAATGACTACTCAGGTATAGAGCAGCATGCCCTGGCCTTTTAATGACCACTCAGGTATACAGCAGCATGCCCTGGCCTTTTAATGACCACTCAGGTATAGAGCAGCATGCCCTGGCCTTTTAATGACTACTCAGGTATAGAGCAGCATGCCCTGGCCTTTTAATGACCACTCAGGTATAGAGCAGCATGCCCTGGCCTTTTAATGACCACTCAGATATACAGCAGCATGCCCTGGTCTTTTAATGACCACTCAGGTATACAGCAGCATGCCCTGGCCTTTTAATGACCACTCAGGTATAGAGCAGCATGCCCTGGCCTTTTAATGACCACTCAGGTATACAGCAGCATGCCCTGGTCTTTTAATGACCACTCAGGTATAGAGCAGCATGCCCTGGCCTTTTAATGACCACTCAGGTATAGAGCAGCATGCCCTGGCCTTTTAATGACCACTCAGGTATAGAGCAGCATGCCCTGGTCTTTTAATGACCACTCAGGTATAGAGCAGCATGCCCTGGCCTTTTAATGACCACTCAGGTATAGAGCAGCATGCCCTGGCCTTTTAATGACCACTCAGGTATAGAGCAGCATGCCCTGGCCTTTTAATGACCACTTGGGTATACAGCAGCATGCCCTGGCCTTTTAATGACCACTCAGGTATAGAGCAGCATGCCCTGGCCTTTTAATGACCACTCAGGTATAGAGCAGCATGCCCTGGCCTTTTAATGACCACTCAGGTATAGAGCAGCATGCCCTGGCCTTTTAATGACCACTCAGGTATAGAGCAGCATGCCCTGGCCTTTTAATGACCACTCAGGTATAGAGCAGCATGCCCTGGCCTTTTAATGACCACTCAGGTATAGAGCAGCATGCCCTGGCCTTTTAATGACCACTCAGGTATAGAGCAGCATGCCCTGGCCTTTTAATGACCACTCAGGTATAGAGCAGCATGCCCTGGCCTTTTAATGACCACTCAGGTATACAGCAGCATGCCCTGGCCTTTTAATGACCACTCAGGTATACAGCAGCATGCCCTGGCCTTTTAATGACCACTCAGGTATACAGCAGCATGCCCTGGCCTTTTAATGACCACTCAGGTATACAGCAGCATGCCCTGGCCTTTTAATAACCACTCAGGTATACAGCAGCATGCCCTGGCCTTTTAATGGCCACTCAGGTATAGAGCAGCATGCCCTGGCCTTTTAATGACCACTTGGGTATACAGCAGCATGCCCTGGCCTTTTAATGACCACTCAGGTATACAGCAGCATGCCCTGGCCTTTTAATGACCACTCAGGTAAACAGCAGCATGCCCTGGCCTTTTAATGACTACTCAGGTATAGAGCAGCATGCCCTGGCCTTTTAATGACCACTCAGGTATACAGCAGCATGCCCTGGCCTTTTAATGACCACTCAGGTATAGAGCAGCATGCCCTGGCCTTTTAATGACCACTCGGGTATACAGCAGCATGCCCTGGCCTTTTAATGGCCACTCAGGTATAGAGCAGCATGCCCTGGCCTTTTAATGACCACTCAGGTATACAGCAGCATGCCCTGGCCTTTTAATGACCACTCAGGTATAGAGCAGCATGCCCTGGCCTTTTAATGACCACTCAGGTATACAGCAGCATGCCCTGGCCTTTTAATGACCACTCAGGTATAGAGCAGCATGCCCTGGCCTTTTAATGACCACTCAGGTATACAGCAGCACAGCATCCTTCCTTAGCGCAACAGCCCTCAATCACACTCTGCTGCAACAACCACTGCTGGACCTGCTGTCACAACTAGCATGACTTTATCTAATGGGTTTATCACATTCTAGAGAACTGCAACATAAAGGGATACTTCGGGATTTGGGCAATGAAGTCCTTTATCTTCTTCCCCAGAGTCAGATGAACTCATGGATACCATTTTTATGTCTCTGTCTCCGGTATGAAGGAAGTTAGAGGTAGTTTTGCAAGCCAATGCTAACTAGCATTAGCACAATGATTGTAATTCTATGGTATTTACTAGCATGCTAGCAATTACGCTAAAGCTAGTTAGCAACATCCTTCAAACTGCACGCAGAGACATAAAAACAGTATCCACAGGTTCATCTGACTCTGGAGAAATAGATAAAGGGCTTCATTGCCCAAATCCCGAAGTATCCCTTTAAGCAGTACTGTGACGGTTATAGACTTGTCTCATCAGCACAGGGATTTGATCTCACCACACAGTAGATTCTGTACTGTAGTTTTTTTTGTTGTGTAGCAATGGCGGAATGGTAGATTGTAAAGGTCACTGTCCTGGTTCCATTTAGGTGACCCCAAGGAAGAAGTTCAAGTGTCCTGAGTGCAGGTATAGGTAGTAGTGGACATACAATATCTGAACGTGTGTTTTTTCTTCTGTGGTTGATTGCCTCAATGTTAACGCCGGTAACTTCTGTACACTTCCCCAGATCGGAGTGCATCAACAAGTTTGCGTCGGTGTTCGGCACCATGCCCCTGAAGGTAGTGGAACACCGTGCAGACCCAGTCCTCTACAAGGACGACTTCCCAGAGAAGCTAAAGAGTTTCCCCAACATCGGCAGTCTCTGACCGGACAGGGCTGTGGCCCAGCAACCCCCAGACACCCATACATACCCAGCATCTTCTAGTTCAGGGGAGACATAGAAGAGTTTCTCTGTCCATATAGAACTATCTGGGAGGTTGTTGTTGGTCTCTGTAGGGTGGGGTTGGGAGCCTGTATTGTTTCCTTTCCTAAATACTGGTTTGAAGTGGTGAGAGATGAGATGTGTGTGCTCATTGGTTGACTGGACAGAATCCACTGTGCACTGATGATGAATCCACTGTGCAACTGAGAGATGACTAGTCTGTGTATGTCCACTGCTGCTGTATTTGAGCCAGAGGCCCCGTGGGCTCTTTGGCTGATCTGGGATCAGTGTATATAAATCACAGCAGTGCTACATTTTAATGTAGCACGGTGAGTCAGGACCAGTCTGATGCTGCTGTCTGCCAAGCACAGGGGCGAGGGGATGAGTAATATCTTGAACACCCATAGAGATAATATATCCCATGTCATTTATCTCGAACTGATGGATTTTCTCAAATGATAAATAATATGGAAAAACAAGGTAGTGTTAGAGGGGGCTTCTTGTCTAAGGTCATTTAATGGCATGAGCTATTTTTATTTGTTTAGTGTGAGCACTGCAGAGGTGTATGGTCAGCTTTCTCTGCATAGAGGATATATCGCAAATAATATGTACAGTATATATTTACTGCCAATTGTTCTACTGCTAACACTTTTTAAAAGAACAACCAGTATCTGGACATTTGAATGACCTTTTTTAAAGTGTTGTGCTGCATAATATATAAACTATTGAAGTAACATCTAGTCTGGTATAGGAGGGAAGCTACTGTAATTGATGCGGTGACATTGGACTGTTTGCTTCATGGAGATGTAGGCACCAGGATGTACAACTCCCCAATTCTGATGTCTCTTTTTGTTTTAGCCTTCTGTTAGTCTGTGTAGGCTTGCTCATCTCTCTAAAGGAATGTCCTAAGCATTTCAAGTTCAAGTCAGCACACACTTTTTAAGATGTCAATATTGCCTTTGTTTTTTTTTTTTACTTGTGTAAGGATTTTTGTTTGTGATAAATGTGTCCCAAAATATATATATATATATATATATATATATATATATATATAAATATGACTTTGTAAAGAAATACATGCTAAATAAAGATGTTTTTCATGGCCATTTTATTGGCCTGTGATTAAAGAAAGGAACGATGGTACTGCCTCACTCCAACCAAGGTGCATGAATTGAGGTGAAGAGGAAATTCAGCTACTGGAGAACAGAGGAAGTTGAAAAAAGTGATGTCATCGGAAGTGTTCTAGACGTGGAAGACGATGTATGTTTATTGGAGTGGTTTTCTCATGGCAGGCAGCAGTAGCAGGCCTCTGTGTCTGTCACGCTCTCTGTCTTCCATTCTGATTTGGTGAAAGCCCATGTCTGACCAGGGCTGTTGTGACAGCCAGGCCGTGTGCAGCACCACTGTTCAGCCTCGCCTGTCACCTGTTAATATACGCTCCCTAATCCACCCTGTACAATGTCAGCAGTTCAAAAGGGCGCTGTTAGTATTTTTGTCGACTTCAATTAGCGTGAAATTCTTGGGGGTTGCGCGATCTCATTTCAACCCTCATGTCTGAAATACAGAGGGGTTTTAGAATGTCACTGAAACTGATGCAATCATGAAACATATGAGGTAGATGATATGTAATGCAAAAAGATGGACGTGTTTCTTTTTTTACACTCTAGATTTTTATTGATGGCCCTCCCACCCCTCCATCCTAATTATATAGACATCAGTAAAAACAGAACAACACCAGAATCTCAAAAATCTCCACACATGTTATTACAGTCACATGTTACCCATTGCTGCAGGACATTGTGAAAACTGCTACTCTTAATGAATCCTCTGAGAGTTGCCATCCTAAAAACATCCCAGTCTTTAAATGTAGGACCTTTCCATGAGAGTAGGAATCCTTCTGCAGTAGCATCATTCCCACCACACAACAGCATAGAAAGATTGTCGTATATTGAGCGCTGACCTCCTTGACTAAATGTGTTTTATTGTTGAAAGGTCCAATGCAGCCTTTTTAATCGCAATATAAAATAATTTCAGGGTAATAGTAAAGTACCTTACTGTGATTTAAATTAAAATGGTCAAAAAGAAGCAAAAATAACTTCTTAGCAAAGAGCAATTTCTCAAGCAAGAATTTTGCTGGACTGTCTGGGAGTGGTCTGAGAGGGGAGGGGGGGAGGGGGGGAGGGGAGGGGAGAACTGAACACCAGCTGTTATTGGCAGAGCAGGTTGTAACTCTCTTTCTTAATGGTCTATTAACTAATTGTACCTCCTGGTGTTGACACCAGGCAGGCCAAAACTCCATCCCACCACAACAGGTTGACATTTCATGCATTCTTTTCAAACAGCTCTTACGCTAAAAGGACATTATCATTTTCACTATGTCACAGTATTATTCCAACCTCATAGTGTGGAATATATAAAACCAGGAAAATCACGTTTTGGACTGCACTGGACCTTTAAAGAATTGGTGGGAACAATATTAAATTACTCGTGACAATTGAAGCTGCACTTCAATTATCCATAAAATGTTTTTGTAGTTGATGCAGTTTTGTGTGTGTTTCTTAAATAAGTATGTGATGAACAACCGTTTTGCTCTCAATGCTTGTAAAACAATTTTCTAAAATATTATGTAAGTGCAATAACTTACTGTACTATAGTAACTCACACAAAATATATATGAGAACATGAACACAAGTAAAAGTATACCATCATTATTAAAAAGCCGTACAATATAGCTTAAAGCCACAAAAACCTTTCAAAATACTTGGAAACTCAACAAACCAAGAACACCCAGCCCCTTCAGAAGGATCACTCAAAAAATCAACCCACAAGAATCTCACAAAGATAAAGCAATACTTTACATCAAATTAGTAACATTTCAAGGGTCTTTGTAAATTACTGTAGATCAGTCCAATTTACATAAAAAAAATGTTTTACATGCACACACAACACACAGTTTTATATTATAAGTATTTACTTATTTTTATTGCCCTGCTTCAGTAGTATTAGAAATGATAGGGGTGGTGTGAAAGGTGACATCATCACCGAGGGACAGACTGGGACCCCTGCAGGCTACAACAGGATGAGCTGATATACAAGCCGTTTTGCAACTACTTAAATTCTGCATATCTGATCAGTTAAGGCCCTAAGGCAAGCTGTGCCTCGATTAGGGTAGATGAGAAAGAGAATATTTACATATTAACCTGTGATTCATCCAAGAAGGCTTCATATGGGCTTGTACGTTTCTGCAGCTTTCGGTTTTGTCCTTCTCAATCAATAGAGAACTGCAGATAACAGAATATGTCTATAAATAAAGAAATTCAAATGTTTTAAAAAACATGACGAAAAAGGTAAACAAATCAACTCTGTGTCAACCTGAGCTTCGTGTGTTTGAGCTCTGAGAAGCACCCAACCCAGCACTGTAAACCCTACAAGCCCTAGTCAGAGACAGCTATAGGCCAACCTGAAGCACAGGGCCACAGGCGGCTCTGTCTGTTCTGTCACACAATCCCAGAAAGAATCCCTGTCCACAGATGTCTCAGTGTTAATTAAAAAGGCTGCAGCCTGGCTGTGCGGCTGTGTATGGCCGTAGTGCCGGAGGGGCAGGCATTCGGCCAGAGGAGCGAGAGGGAGAGCCTTAGTGCAGTGTGGGGGCTTCTTTGAAAACGGAGCCATGACAGCTGAGGGGAAGCATGTGCGAGGCATGTTTGTTTTGCATTTATCCCCTGAGCGCAGCTGTGTGCACTGTCCTTTTCCCAGAACACTGGAATGCCGCGGCCCGTTCGCCCTCCCAGCAACCCCTTAGAGCGGCCTATGAGAGCACAGGGGCCCCATCTCCAAACCTCAGAGGAGCACCTCCAAACACAGAGACAAGCCATGTTGTCAGCAGTATGTTCATGCATTAGGCTTGAACTGCCATGTAAAACTGGATCCAATCTGAGTCGTCATTTGGAAAGGGTTTCTGACCCACTGTTTGTAGATGCTGACAGTTCATCCTGGATCGTACATAACACAATATCCTAGCAGAGCTTCCTTGTGTAGATGCTGACAGTTCATCCTGGATCGTACATACCACAATATCCCAGCAGAGCTTCCTAGTGTAGATGCTGACAGTTCATCCTGGATCGTACATACCACAATATCCCAGCAGAGCTTCCTAGTGTAGATGCTGACAGTTCATCCTGGATCGTACATACCACAATATCCCAGCAGAGCTTCCTAGTGTAGATGCTGACAGTTCATCCTGGATCGTACATTACACTATATCCTAGCAGAGCTTCCTAGTGTAGATGCTGACAGTTCATCCTGGATCGTACATAACACTATATCCTAGCAGAGCTACCTAGTGAAAAGGGAAATAATGAGGCTTGTGTTAGGGAATTAGAGATGGATTCTCCGCTTAAGGTGCATGGGGTATCATATTTGGCTCCAAATCTATGAGACCTTTTGTTTTGACTTGATCCAAATGGGACCTTGGGAAAACAGAAAGCCCATAATGCATAAGATGATGGAACACGTCTACTATTTCTGTCACCTCCGCAAATCGTGACATGGAGCCATCGAAAGCACGGAATACAGTTGGCCCCCACATTGTTCCATGTCCACACTGAGGTGCAGGGACAGGGGATCCGGTTGTTGCCTGGGGGGGCTATAAGGGGTGGGACAGGGGGATCTGTTTGTTGCCAGGGACGAAACGGGATGGGACGGGGGACTATGAGGGGAGGGATCTGTTTGTTGCCGGGGGGAGGGGGAGGGGGGGAGGGGACGATCTGTTTGTTGCCGGGGGGGAGGGGGCGATCTGTTTGTTGCCGAGGGGGAGGGGGCGATCTGTTTGTTGCCGGGGGGGAGGGGGAGGGGGCGATCTGTTTGTTGCCGGGGGGGAGGGGGCGATCTGTTTGTTGCCGAGGGGGAGGGGGCAATCTGTTTGTTGCCGGGGGGGAGGGGGAGGGGGCGATCTGTTTGTTGCCGGGGGGGAGGGGGAGGGGGCGATCTGTTTGTTGCCGGGGGGAGGGGGAGGGGGCGATCTGTTTGTTGCCGTGGGGGAGGGGGAGGGGGCGATCTGTTTGTTGCCGAGGGGGAGGGGGCGATCTGTTTGTTGCCGGGGGGGAAGGGGAGGGGGCGATCTGTTTGTTGCCGGGGGGATGGGGATGGGGCGATCTGTTTGTTGCCGGGGGGAGGGGGAGGGGGAGATCTGTTTGTTGCCGGGGGGCTGTAATCGGATCCTCATCCTGGCATGCTGGTGGTTTTTCTTGAAATGGTCCTGCTCAGACCCCATGCCAAGAAGTTAATGAAGCCAGGCTCAAAATTCAGCCTGCTCAACTCAAGTCGTCATGCTAATGCTGTCAGGAGGACAGCAGACCGCGGAGAATGAGTAATTTCTAACAACATATCTCTACTGTCATTGGTAAAGTGATCATGTTGATGCAAACATGGAAATAAGGTCTTGAGAGCAGAATGAATTGCACTGGGTTGGCAGGGCAGATGTATATGGCTGCTAGATGCTTAGCTCTTTCAGAGCTCTGCTAGAGTGCTATCCAGTCTTTATGACAGCCTGCTACTCTGACACCTCTCTCATGGGACGCAGCCTCTCCACGTTCCTTACACACCGTCAGGAAATTCAGCATTGAACTTACATGTGTCTCTAACAGCGAAAGGCCATACATTGCATATGGGACTGAGAGATGCATAAGAGCACATTGGTTTTGGAACAGAGTGGAGCTGCTAAGTGCCTACTGATGGCTCTCTCCAAGAGGAAAATAAACAGTGAGTGAGAGATGGAATAAAGTTGTGCAGTACACGTTCCCCCAAGTCCATCATGACCTGCAGCCAATTCACAGCCCTCCTCTGCCTCAACAAACTGTTTCACAGGGATTCACTTCACAAGTCTCCTCCAAGTGGAAAAAGACCTGGGGTTCCCAGTATAAAACTGACTGACGGCTTATTTTGTGTGGAGAGAAAGTACTATTTCTAACAAAAGCACCAAAGGTTCTCCATTGAGAATACCATCCCACTATAGTGAGGCTTTGCATGAAAAGAGACAGTGGTCAACATTGACGGCGTTAGTCACCATTTTATTATCCTCCCTCAAAAACTGTCTATATAATCTAGACTGCCTCTCTGCTGTTCAAGGCTGCCGCTGGGTGTTATTTCTGGCAATGGGACTGGAGGGCACTTTTCCTGTAACTCCCTAGGTGGAAATGTGAGGTGAGGAAATGCCAAGGGAGGAAATGGCATGTCCACTTTGAATATCCTTCTGCAAACAGAGCTGAGCCTGTCTGGTGCTCCCAGACCCTGCAGCCCCCAGCAGGACTGCTGTGCACCTCTCTCACGCTCACACTCACACACAGTGACGGCCCATCAGCGGGGCAAGTAGGGCTCTCCGTCTGCCCGCACTTAAACAAACCTGGATTTTTATCTGACATTTAAATGTTGGAAGGTAGCACCGACCTAAAGTATGATAGTGCTGACCATGCAAACCAGAAACAGTAAGCTACCTTTGAAATGGTTTACCTCTTTCCCAGACTGAAGAATATGACTGATTTTATCAGCATTCTTTCAGTTAGTCTGATGGAGATGGATCGGCTTTGGGCTTGACTGTTACCTACACCCCTCTCCTTGAAGTGAAGCTGACCAAAATGACCTAAGGAAACCCAAATGTACACACAAACCCAAATCAGGCCAAATGTATGTAAATATGTGAATATCAGTTTGCAGTTTTTGTGGCGAGAATAGTTGCACTTGTACACAGTCTGACAGAAAGGGACAAGGGATTCTGTGACAAAACCAGGATCAAAATGAATAAAGAAATACACACTTAAAATTTAAATACCGGAAAACAAGAAAGTATAATAACACCTGAACAGAAAAAGCTATATTGACACTCAATAGCAGGTGTGTTAGCGGACGCATCTCAATATCTGTACAAACAGCATTACCTGTATTAACTGAATAAGTGCAGGGATTGGTTCAAATCTATTCAGCTTTTTTTGTTATTTTTGTTGTGTTTTAGTTTATAACTACTGTGTAACCAGCACATTGTTTCCAACAAGCAACCAATTCATTTGTCTCTTTAAGGATAGGTCTAATTCTTGATTTCCTGCCTCTCACCTCATGCTTTGACTACCTGACTGACTGACTGACTGACTGTTGTTCATCTCTGATGTCCACTGGTCTCTCCCATCAGAGACACAAAATAAAGAAGTGCACTGTCCAGATTTGTTTGTCTCTTTTCTCTCCTCTTCAGCGATTTGCTATGGCTTTTATCATCATTATTATTTTAGATTATCAATATTTCTGTTATAGTAGCACAGACCGCCTCCCCTCTCTGCTTTGGCTTGGTTTGGACGTGGTGGGGTTCCCAGAGGCCCCTGTCCTGCTGCTGTTGAGGCATCATGTTGCCCAGGAGATGGCTGCACTGTGCTCCTTGGCCTTCATACGCAAGGCGGCGATGCTGGAGGACTTGCGGTCCGGGTCCATGCTGTTCAGATCGTACCCGTTGATCCCTGACCCCATGCCAGGACCCCCAAACAGGTTGCCCATGTGTGTCTGTCCCATGTGACCCCCAGGGTTCGGGACGCCCAGGAAGTCAGATACGACGCTGCCGGAGTGAGGGTGAGGGGTCATACAGGACGTGACTGAGTCACAGGGCACTACACAGCCTGGTACAGGAGATGCTCCGCTGCCGCCACCAATCCATGATGGGTTCTGTATCTGAAACACAGAGAGAGGACAGGGTCACTTTAAATACCAAAACTATGTGGGTGATTCAGTGCTTAGTTTTTACAGACACCCTCTGTGGACTGAATATGATTATTGCAGAATGAAGGATGTGGTGTGTGTTTGACAGTCCTGTTTACAAACAAATGTACTAACCTAGGATACTAATGCAATACAGCACAAGTTGTACAATTGTTTATTGTCATGTTTTGCTTCCTCAGTAAATTTCATCAGTCTACAATGCTCACCCCCCAAAAAATTGTTAACTTGTGCACCAGCCTCCACTTGTCTCTTCCTTGGTATTTTGCCCGGCGCGCCAAATGGCCTAAAGACGAGGTAGACCTTTTATGGTAAAACGCTTTGAAGGCTATAAAGATCAAGAAGCCTACGATACCCACCATAGTCTGTCAAATCGACTTGAATTATTCATTAACCTATCAACTCTATGGAGCAACATTCACATTATGGTCTACTTATCCATAGCTTGATATTTGAATGTTGAAAACTCTATTGGAGTGTTGCTGCAGGTCGGTACATAAGTTGAAGGGAAAGACATTTCCCTCCTACCTCAGTCCTTCAACACCTTGCCTGGCTGTCTTAGTAATCTCCATGCTTCCTGTCACCCTCCTCCACAGACAGAGAGAGAGCTGTGGTGGTCAGGGAGCTGATAGGGATGTGGGTGTGGGGGTGTTTGAGATGGGGGCCTGGGTAGTGGTGCTGGAGGCTCGCATGGAGTGGCCAGATGTGCACAGAGCTGCATTCCACAGTATCACACACACACACACACCTGCCCTCTGACCCTCTGTGCAGATGAATAGTACATGGGGGGTTCTCTGGGTCAATGTGAGGGTGTGTCTGGCCTGTCACTGGAGCCAGCCTGACCTCACTCTCTGGGGGGCAGACAGAGAGAGGAGAGAGCAGGAAGGGGAGCTGCCTCATCTGGGCCTGCTGATCTGTCTATGCATCTCAGAGAAACCCCCTCAGCTTGAACTGCTCTCTCAAATCCTTTGTCTGTAACACCCAGAAGATGTAAGTAACCCCACTCTCTGCTCCTCCACCATGACAGCTGATGGCTGGTGAGCGTTCTGGCACAAACGGTTGCTGTGTTTCACATTGGTGGTGGTTGAGGAGAGTTTCCTCCTTACTATGTAAGCATTTTTTTTTAAATGTTTTATTATTATTATTACTTTTTATTATTTTTTTTCTACCCAATTTCGTGGTATCCAATCGGTAGTTACAGTCTTGTCTCATCGCTGCAACTCCCGTACGGACTCGGGAGAGGCGAAGATCGAGAGCCGTGCATCCTCCAAAACATGATCCAACCAAGCCGCACTGCTTCTTGACACAATGCCCACTTAACCCGGAAGCCAGCCATACCAAGGTGTCGGAGGAAACACCGTACACCTGGTGACTGTGTCAGCGTGCACTGCAGCCGGCCCGCCACAGGAGTCGCTAGTGCGTCATGGGACAAGGACATCCCTGCCGGCCAAACCCTCCCCTAACCCGGACGACGCTGGTCCAATTGTGCGCCAATTGCTATATACAGTAATTAAATTCAATTATTGTGTTATTAATTATTATTACCTGTGCATAGTTCTCAGGTCTGGCTAGAAGAGGCAGCTCGTACGCCGTGGAGAAGTGTGTCCTGACCTGCTGCATCTGACCAAAGCGCTCTCTCTTCCTCCATTTGGCTCGGCGATTCTGGAACCACACCTGCTGGGCAAAGGTCAGGACTGAGTCACATAGTCACATAAGATCCATAGATACATATAGTTTCATTTTTAGAGCATAGTTCAAAATTGAAAGAAGAATATAGTCATAATTTTCTTTCCCTGAACATCCAATAGAACTAAAATAATATGTAGGCCTACAGTACAATATGCAAAGCACACAACTTGCACAAATACTGTTGTGATTATAAATGTGGTGCTGGTCTGTGTCTTTTGGCTGTAAGGGGAGGAAAGAGACTGCCATGTGTCTCTCAAGCCTGGGGCTCAGTGCGTCAGTGAGGCTCTGTGAACTGTTGGGCAAGCACTGTACAGCAGCATTGCCAGGCACCTGAGAAACAGGAACCTCCAGGGTTGGCCTGGCAGGGGAATCACAGAGAAGGGGACTCTCTGCCCTCAGCCCTGGGCCTGGGCCTTTGTGCATGGCTAATTTTTTACAGTCTCCCTCTCAGAGAAAGCAGAGACCTGGCTGGAGTTTGACGTCTGGGGGAGTTGACATGCCTTGTGAAGGCCTCCTCTGAGTTCCCCTCCTATCAGCACCATCAGCAGCAGGAGGTTGGGATGGAGGGGGAGATGTGGAGGGGAGATGGGGGAGTGGGGGAGTCAGTGGGGGCCTGGGCAGAGATAGTACTGGACCCAGTAAGCCTGAAGCTTTAAACTTTCCACCACATCTCAGGAGAATGCCTTTCTGATAAATACAAATAACACTATTATTTTCTGTATGGAAAAAGGGTTCTGAGGATCACAGCCAAAGCGACTGTTCCATCTGCACAGACATCAATGTGCCGAAAAAAGTGAAAGTATGTGCTGCTCTGTAGATAAAGCAAACTATTCTTAAGCTTATAGTCTCAAAAGCAGCCAGAAATTCCTTTCCCTGTGATCCCTCTGACTTTCAGATTAACTCCATCTATTTATTGATTTGTGAAGTGGAGGCCTATTCAAAGGGGGAGCCTCCTTTATTTTGCAATCTTGATTCGTCACAGAGTTTGAACTTGGTTCTGAGGATGAGCCTTGGTCAATCAGTTTGTGGTTTACACAGCCACTGCCGTACAATTTTCCATCTCCGTCAACCAAGTATACACATACACGTGCGTACGCATACACACACACACACACACACACACACACACACACACACACACACACACACACACACACACACACACACACACACACACACACACACACACACACACACACACACACACTTTCAGAGGTATATTTAAAAAGAAGGTGAAGTTATACATTTGTTGGTCTGATTCCCAGGGCGGGTGGGCAATCAGAGAGAAGAGAGGAGAGCAGAAAGGAAGGATCTCTAGGCCTCTAATACAGACAATGTGGAGAGGAGGTTTTCACTTGAGTACTCAAAACAAAACGTTCACAGACCCTTCCCTCCCTTTCTTTGTCTTCTGACAGGAACAGGGCAATTTTCTCATGACAAAAGTGTGCTGTAATTACCTTTGACATCTGAGCCTAAAACGGTTGTTTATTGAAAGCATTATTGTGTTTAAATTTCCATCAAAGCTGGTGAAAGTGATCTGAATAGAGTCGGTCTCAGATGGGCTTAGGCCTGGCGCCCTCCCCCTTCACAACGGCATAGGACCTATCTCAGAGCTGGGTAACCTGATATCCGCCTGACTCTGATTGCACTTCATGTCAAGGCACAGAGCGGAGAGCACAGAGAGCGCTGTCCCTCAGCTTCACATCGTCTGTTTAGAAAGCTTTACTCACTGATTACACTGATACAGGAAATATATGGGCAGTATATGGTATCACAGCATTTTTTTTGAGAGAGCACAGTAACTAGCCAATTATTCCCCCTTTTTCTTTCTGCACCCCTGACATTACTTGTATCTCTCCTCTTCCATTTCTTCTTTCTTTCTTTCTTTCACTCACTCACACTCTTCCTCCCTCCTTAAATCTGAGTAGGGAATTTGGGAAATTGAAAAGTGACATGGGAGAATGTTCAAACCAGAGCTTGTTTTCATTTTATGTTTAATTTCCTGACACCTAAACCCCTGGCTTTCCGATGCTCCCCCTCCAGCCCAGAGGAGCCACACAGACAAGAGAGAAGGACAGCTACGTTCCCTCCTCACCTCTCCTCTCCTCTCACTGCTGTCATCTGTCTCTTTCCTTCTCTCTCTGTCTTCATGTCTTTCTTTCAACAGTCTCATACAACCCAAATACTCACTAGCTTCTATTGCCCATGAAGCCCCTCTTCAACTACAATGCTAAATTATGTGGAGAAGAGATTGTAAACAATACGCTGTGATAGTTGGATGGACTCACTCCTTGGTTCACATGCACCTTCTTCCTTTGTGTCTTTTGACAAGGATCCACCAGTAGAGCTGTTGATCATGTTGGGACAGTAAGTATCTATCTACCAACAGATACGGTTTGTTTGTGCTTTCTGTCCAACTCCTCCCTAGACGGGGTCTGTTCCGTAGAGCTAAGTGTTTGTGTTGTGCTCACTGGGTAGTGACAGTAATTGGTAAAGACATTGACAGCTAAAGTAGCTTAGAGACTTACTATGAGGCTTTAGTTATGTTCCAGCACAGAGAGAAATAACACAGAAATGCCAAACTGTCCTGGCAGGGGAGCTGCATGGGGATACAGCCACTTTGAAGTCCGAGACCAGCTTTTAGGATTGATCGTCTGCCACTGCTGTTTCCATACTATAGCAAGGCCCAAATGGACCTGCAAATAGTACACAATGGTGGTACACAATGTCTAAGTATTTCTACCTTGTATAGTTACCCAGCTGAATGAGCACAACATTTAATATCTAATATCATATTTACATTGTTTGATATTATGCTTTCTGATGGGTGGCTGTCCTGTTTTATCTTAACTAAGGTCTGTAGTTTGGTCCTTTGGGGTGGCAGGTAGCCTAGTGGTTAGAGCGTTGGGCCAGTAACTGAAAGGTTGCTGGATCGAATCCCTGAGCTGACAAGGTAAAAATCTGTTGTTCTGCCCCTGAACAAGGCAGTTAACCCACTGTTCCCCGGTAGGCTGTCATTGTAAATAAAAATGTGTTCTTAACTGACTTGCCTAGTTAAATAAAAATATCCCCATGTCCAGCAGCCTCAGAGCTGTGGACTGACAGCAAGGTAGTCTGAGAGACGTGATGTTATTGAAACCCTTGACCTGTGACCTGTAGATGTATCTAGAGTGCATATGACTCAGAGCTCAACTGACTTCCTCCCTTTGAAACCAGTAAACAGAAAAAACAAACATTTCTCTGGCTAATGTTTATAGTAAGGCAAGTTTATAAGCTCCGCTTGTTCTGTCCCATTAAGTGGACTAAAGAGAGGGTATTTCAGTTACAATCTGAAAAACACTGCCTTGATCAAGAAGTATTTGTTTGGAAATCTATTGACAACCACAAAACTGAAATCTCAGTGGAATTCCAATCAACAAAAACCCAGTTCTATTAGCTTTTTAGCAGCACAAATTCTTGTGGATTTAGTTGAACAGTTTGTCCAATTTAGATGCAGAGCTCTTTTTTTCTGAGTAAAGAGCAGAAAGTCCTGTTCTTTGACTGACGAGGCATCTTGTGTCTTTTATCTTTTAACTTGAATGGTTTAAGAGGGTCAGTGGGAGAACTTAGGCTGTAAAGGGCCCAGCTGTACCAGCCCTCTTATAGCTAGAGGAATAGAATACCTTCAGACACACACACACACAGAGACAGAGAGAGAGAGAGAGAGAGAGAGAGAGAGAGACAGAGAGAGAGAGAGAGAGAGAGAGAGAGAGAGAGAGAGAGAGAGAGAGAGAGAGAGACAGAGAGAGAGAGAGAGACAGACAGACAGACAGACAGACAGACAGACAGACAGACAGACAGACAGACAGACAGACAGACAGACAGACAGACAGACAGACAGACAGACAGACAGACAGACAGACAGACAGACAGACAGACAGAGAGAGACAGAGCGAGAGAGAGAGAGAGACAGAGAGAGAGAGAGAGAGACAGACAGACAGACAGACAGACAGACAGACAGACAGACAGACAGACAGACAGACAGACAGACAGACAGACAGACAGACAGACAGACAGACAGACAGACAGACAGACAGACAGACAGACAGAGAGAGACAGAGCGAGAGAGAGAAAGAGAGAGAGAGACAGACAGACAGACAGACAGACAGACAGACAGACAGACAGACAGACAGACAGACAGACAGACAGACAGACAGACAGACAGACAGACAGACAGAGAGAGACAGAGAGAGACAGAGAGAGACAGAGAGAGACAGAGCGAGAGAGAGAGAGAGAGAGCTCTAGGCTGAATTACAACCCTCTGGCTTCAGGGACTTCCTGTGTTTCACTCTGAGGGGTTTCTGGCCACTGCGCCAGCACATGTCATATAAAGATCCAGCCTGATCTCATCCCTCAGACTCTTTCACAGAGCACTTTCTCTCTTTACTTTCACATGACGTTTGTATTTACAGATATTGGTGTTGGTATTGTACTGTATATCGTGGCATGTTTCCTATGTAATAATGCATGATGGCTGCTGCGAACCTCCCAACTTACCAGAGACTCAGGGGAAGGTTTTCACACCTACCCATGAGACCACGGGAGGGACACATTCTTCCTGAACAGGATGTTAATGAAAGAAAAACACAATGAATCCAAGGGCTTTTGGTAGACTTTGCGTGTGCACACGTGTGTCTTTGTGTGTCTGTGTCTGTCTGTGTCTGTGTTCCGAACGAGGGGAGTCTCATCAGCTATCCATTTACATACATTTACATTACATTTTAGTCATTTAGCAGACGCTCTTATCCAGAGCGACTTACAGTAGTGAATGCATACATTTCATACAATTTCTTTTTTTGTTTTTGTTTTTTTTCATGTGCTATCCACCAATGCTGGAATGCGGCAGTAGTCATTGACGGGTTATATGTAAATCAAAGGTCACAGGAAGGTTGTATGTTTGTAGCCTCGGCCTGGTTAGCCACTGGTTAGCTCAGTTCAGAGGTACAGAAGTCCAGGGGTTCAGGTGCAGGCTAGGGTGTGCTGAGCAGAACCAAGCATGTCTCCTCATATGTGGATGAAAGTCTGCTCTCTTGACAGTGAACATATGAGGCCCAGCTCCAGCCTCAGCCCCTTGGGGCCCCCTGCCCTGCGTTGGCCCCTACTCCCGCATTACCAGATAAATCTCACTCTCACCCTGGTGTCTTGGCGAAGTTATCTCTCCAAAGCCACAGATGTTGAGGGATTAATGTGGTTCTATCCACAATCTCCTAGTCATGGGCTTTGTCCGGTTTTTGTTCAAGTCCTCTCAATAACTAACAGCTGCCACCTGATTCGAGATAGCGTTGGTCCTTGTTCCTATTTGGCCAGTATAGGATGCTCAAGTATAGAACTCTACGAATTGTGCTTCTGTTTATAATGGTGATCATAACTGTTATTGATGTGTAATGAAAGTGGTACTGCTAGACTGAAGTCCCAGATCTTCACAGGACCTGAGTAAGTAGCGGTTAGTAGTAGAGCTCCTCTCAGGTGAGCCAGTCTTACCTGTACCCGGGCCTCAGTCAGGTCAGTCCGGAGAGCCAGCTGCTCGCGGGCGTACACATCTGGGTAGTGGGTCTTCTGGAAGACCTTCTCCAGCTCCTCCAGTTGGTAGCTGGTGAAGGTGGTGCGGTTACGCCTCTTCTTGCCCTTGTTGCTCTCACCCTCGCCCTTGTCCATGGGGCTGGCCATGTCCGAGCCCGGTTGGTCCGAGGGGCCCTTCACGCCTTGATCCTTCACACTCAGGTAGCTGCCGTCCATCCCAGAGGGGTCAGAGTTCGGGGTCAGGTCAGAGTCTGTCAGTCCTGAGCTGTCTTTACCTGGAGGGAGGATGAGAGAAGGGTGTTAGAACACAATATATCTCGTACTGTGCTCAATTATTATGGATGTGGTTATTATTGACAACATATGTTTTGGGACTGATGTGCAACAGAAAACTCATTTAGACTGTGTTTACAGTATTATATAGCACTAGCACGAGGACCAAATGACTCTTGCAGCACGTTGTTCTTTGAAAGCTCCATGGCCAGCTGGTTCCAGGTCTGGACTCTGGTTCATGGTGTGGTTAGGAGTGTATGTGTAAGCTGTGTGACTCCCAGAACACTCCCTCCATACTGCTGCTCATAAATCATGGAAACAGACACCCTGTCAGGCAGTAATTGCAGAATAATAGAAAATTACAGGTTTTCACGTCTCTCTCTCTCTCTCTCTCTCTCTCTGGTTGGGGTTGGAGTCAGGTCTTACGCTGGGGGAACTCAGGTCTTTAACACAGACACGTGGGCCGGGCGTGGTCTGTGGTGCGGCTGCAAGCTGAAGCTCACTTAGTAACACGACCAAACTAACCCGGCAACAAGAGTGTCAGTGGCAATTTGCTGGACAGTAATTTGTAGCGAGGGGAAACACACACAGCAGCCTAGCCGTGAAACCTCAGTCAGCCTACTGATCATAAATTCCCATGATGCTGTCTGTGCCAGTGTGCCGTTCGTTCATTATTCCACTGCCAATCCTCTGTGCCCTTACTGCCCTCCCTGCCCTCCCTGCCAGTGGATCATTAAACTCTCTCCGTTACGGCTTCTATTGAGGGGTCTGTTTGGGGTCCTGGGAAGGCAATGTGTTGTCATACTCACTCATATGAACTGCAAACCCTCCCCCTTGGGCTCTAGGCTGTTCAAGGGGGTATAGAATATGGTTTGGTTTCCAAGCCAAACCTCACATCTGCTTCTCAACCCCTCTGCTTGGTGACGTCCCCTCTGGCTAGGTCTAGTGGTGAGTCCAGGCACTACGCTCCCCTCTGTTTAGCTTAGCTCTAAGAGACAGGGAATTATTTTAGGGAGCCCAGAGTTGGGATGTGCTCATTTCTTATCTGAGGCTGGGGTAAAGCCTTGTCAAGTTAGAGCCAGGGGGTGTAGGTGTGCATGTGAGCTTCTGGTGTGCGTACTGCTTTCAACACAGCAGGGCAGCATGCCCTCCGGCCCTCCACACAGAGCCTTGTTGGGTAATGTGCTGCAAGGTGAGGGGACCTGATAGCTCATCTGAGGATACACACACCCCCGGTCCCCCGCCCTACACACCTTTCAAGGACTTGGGTAAAGGGAGCCGCATAACAGTCAATGACACCATGAGAAATATAAGCCTTGTGCTGTAGGATTTGTTTACTGCAGGGGCCACACTTAGGGAAAGCTCCACTTCCTACCATAACATCGTAATTTAGTTGTTCACTTATACCAATCACTGTTGCACTGTTATGTTTCACCCATCTGATTCTCAAAACCTCCAACTCCCATTCTGTCTGTTATTGTCATACTGTTAGTTAGAGCTTTTCCCTCAGAGTTGGATATGAGGAAAAAGATTACGTCTGGTGTTGGTAAATAATTGTGAGGGTCTGATTTGAGCCGTCTCAGCAGCATGCTCACTCTCTCTGGCTGTGTCAGTTTGCCTTCCCCGGGCTGCTGCCAAGCACCCTGGTCACTGTGGCCTGTCAGGCAGGCAGGCAGCATCGACCGGGGCCCGAGCCCTGGCCAGGGGTATAATGGCTCCCACATTGCCTGCTGCCTGCCCAGGACTGACACATCCTGTTAAGCCTGAGACGAGCGAGCTCAATGCATTTACCAAAACGTAATCATTTCTAGTTATTCCCTCATCATATGCCCTGCACTGATGGTCCCAACAAGGCAAGGCTGTCAGGCTGTTTGAAATCAAGGGCTCTCTGCAGCTGATCAAAGACTCTTGTTTATGCCCTGTGTCATTGATGGTTTTTGGCAGGGGCAGGGTACTGTGACAATCTCCCGCTTGTTATCCGTGCGCTGGGCCGTGGCTGCGAGGCAAGGCATTCTCCACTGCCCAAAGTGAACAGCAGTGGGCCCTTCCAGGGGCTGGGCCATATGGATGAGGAACATGAGAAAGTCTTACTGCAAATAATGTCAGTCAGGATCCCATGCAGTTGAGGGAGCCCTGAGTGAACATAGCCATTAAAGGCTAATGTTGAATTGTTTCTTCCTGTTAACAGAGTTGGGTTAGTAAAAGATGGATAGAAGGAGATATGCCTGTAGCAAGAAGCCCACTGAGAGTAATTGGCATGGAGAGGTCCTTCTGAAATCGCAGAGGCAATATTTTCTCCAACTCTCCTATGGAGGTAAAGAGCTTATCAGCCATCACTAAAAGTAGTCATCATTAAAGTATTTCAGAAATACAGTATCATCAAATCAAATCAAATTGTATTTGTCACATACACATGTTTAGCAGATGTTATTGCGGATGTAGCGAAATGCTTGTGTTTCTAGCTCCAACAATTCACAATACACACAATACACACAACCTAAAGTAAAATAATGGAATTAAGGAATGTATGAATATTAGGATGAGCAATGTCAGAGTGGCATTCCTCTCTACATTTCATGATCACTGATTGGGGAGGCAGACATTTCCATTTAGCATCATGGTGGATTTTCCTGAAGATAACTGATACTCAGACACTTTCACCTTAGCTGATCGGATTAACAATCATATTTGGGCTTAGTGAAAGTATGATATGTTATATACTATATAAAGCAAAGACACTTCTGTCTCTAAGCCAGGATATGTTCTGACATGCTGCTGTAATTTATCAGTGGTTACAGTTAACCCCCCTCTCATTTTCACCTTTCACCTGTTATACAGATCTAGATCTCAGCATCCCTGATACAACACTTGGAAGCAAGTAGACAATAAACTCCTCAGTCCCTTCTGCTAAAACCTCATAGAATGCGTGTTTCTCATTTAGAGGAATCTGCTCTACAACAGTGTTCACTGATTTTTTTATTTTTTACTTTGGATCCAAGATTCCACATCAGTTCCAATTACAGCTCTCTGACGGAGAGAGGCACGTCTGGAGCCCATTGTTCTTTGTCTGCCCCAACCCTGTTAGGGATCTGACATACCAAGTCTGCAGTGACTGTACAACTGCTGTGATCTAAAATTGAAATAGCTTCCATGTTCCTTTCCAGTATTATAACTGCTGTTTTATGCTATTTGTATGTTTGTTTAAAGTAAGAAATAATGAGATGTGATACAGAACTGTGGCTGTGTCCAAGTACAAGGTAGTTCAGAACTGAAATCGTCATATTATTCTTTACAATGTCAAGGAAACAGAATACTCTACTAAATCAGTCCAGGTCTGACCAAGTTGAAACCAAGAGGGTCTGAAAGCAGAGTTCATCAGTGGGTGAGAGAGACGAGGGGTGAGGTTAAACCAGAGAACTAATTGGCAGTTTAACCCTAACAGTATTCACACCTGCCTGCAGAGCAACACAGGGTCTTGTAAACCCCTTTTAATAGCGTCTACATTTCCCCACAAAAAAAATGTCTTCAAATGTAATTTTATATTTTGCACTCTAAGTATTTTAAAAAGTTGTGTGCACAGAAAATGTCAAAATAAGAAAAATATGGTTACGTTAGAGTAATAGATATGATCATCATAGCAGCTATGCTATGAGGGGTAAATGACTATAGTTCTTACCCTTGGATATCCGTGCTGGACCCCTTAAAGTTAGCAAGGGTCAGACCTTCACCGGGGACAGACGTTAAGTCGCTGTCGAAAACGAGAGGGGCACATCAAAGTGTAATTTAACTGGCAGTAAAGCGACAGGGCGCCTCCCCAGCCTCTTTATTGAAAATGATGGCTAGGGTCAGCTCACAGCATTTAAAAGAAACACTATAAATTAGACACCCTGCGGTGACTGAGAACGATTAATGGCAAAATATTCCCAAACCCGAAGAAATATCCCTAAATATTAGAAAACATAAATAAAAGAGGAAGTGTGTGTAGTCTAGGCTTGATAGATCCCTGTTTTGACTGGACCCAGGGAGAAGAGGAAATTTGTATAAGCTGTTTTCTCTGCTAAGCATTTATTTGTAACTCTAATTTGGTTTGTTTTCCCTTCTTAAAATATGGATTGAATCGTAATGGGAAGCTTTGTGCTCTGAAGTCCCGCCAACTCTGTGAATTCCTCTCTTCCTGCCCGTTCCACTGGCTGTGAGGCTGTTGCATAAAGACAGACACACTAACTAACACAGGTAGTGGATGCAGAGACTGACTGGTGTGTTGAGATGTAAACTTTCTTATGCCTACGTCATGACGAATGAAAAGGGATGTGAGAGACATTGATCCATTTTACTGCAACCTGTGAGTGTGTCACCACAAGACATTAGAATGGGGAGAGCCTTATTAGCAAGCCCTCTGCCTACACGGCCATTAGCAAAACCAGAGCTAATCGCCTACCCAAAGGCAGATGGAGTCGAGTCTCAGCAGTTCTTATAAACCAGTCCTTCTTAAACGATCTTGTTCCTGGTCAGGAGCACCATGACACCACTACGAATAGCACCGCAGTATGAGCAGGCTATGGTGTCAATTGCAGTCATTGAAACAGTTCAAGGTTAGCCTAAGCTGGTGCTCACTAGGCCCATGCCTTTCTCATATCCCTGCTTCCCTCTCATATGCCTGACGCCATAAACAAAACCTCAGCTAACGGATGAGAAAGTTCCATAAGTACCTCTCTGACTAGCTTATAGCTACAGTAGTTTGGGAGCATCTGATAGGTAAGCGTCCACTTTGAAGTCAAATACTGAGAGGGATGATTCATCCCGTCAGGCTGCTGTGAAGTGCGCACGCTGCGCCAAAAAACAACTGCTATGGGAGCGTATCCATAAAGCCTGAGACACTGATAAATCACCCCTCTCTCTTCAATGTTCTTTATCTGTCTGAGAGTCTCTCTCAGGCCCTAGAGCATGGCAGGATCTCCACTAGCCTGAGACTGGGCTAGTGTCTACTCAGTGCCTTTTCCACAGTTTGGCTGCTCTAAAACAAGACAGTGTTAGACAATTACACATAAGATGAAGGAACAAAGCTCTATTTGTCTTTCTGAAACCAACTTATTAGCATATCTGGAAACACTTTCCCCTGCTCTTATACGCATGTAAATACACAGTAATAACTGTAACAACACTGTATGTTGTGTTGGAGATATAATACCCAGTGTAATGCAAAGTTCATACAAAATAATATTTGACTGCGTATGCTGTGGTTTTAACCAGTACTGTGCTGAAATGACTAAAAGAAAGAAAGACTTCATGTTCCAACAGATTTGAGGTTATTTGAATCAGTGCAGAGGGAGACCCCCTGAGAAGGGAAGGCTTCTTAATGTGAGATCCTCTCAGTTTATCTAACAGTTGACGTTATGTTCCCTCCTTTCCCAGTGAGGTCTGAATCTCTCGGGTGATGTTAAAAACCACAATGAAGCAAACATACATTTTATGAGTGCATGGGAATGCCATAATAAAAGACAGGTTGGTCACTGTCCTCTTATCATAATGTGGATTCCACTTCTGACAATAGCATTGTTATACTGAAGTAAATACAATGTGGAAAGAGCACTAGATTGTCCTTGGTGGTCCAAATTGTTAATCACTTGTAACTAAACAAAAATTATCCTCTGCTTGTTAAATAATCAGCTCCCATGTGAACTTACATAGTACTCTGTCATTAGGAAACACCATGTGAAATAATGTGATTCAATGGGTAGTTTATAGAAAAAAGCAACATGCTTATAATTTCAGTTTTTGTGATGGGTGCCACTGTCCAGTGCTAACTTGCTAACTTTTTACTGTACTATAATGTCTGAGAAAATGTATACGCAGTAGGTGATATTACAGACTAATCTTGTGGGATATTCTTTGTGCTGGACGCCTGATCAGTAAGCATCCTCTGAGGGCCTCAACTATGGAGGGTTTAGTTACACAGCAGAGGATCTGACTGCCGGACTGAGAGAAGGCCTGGAGTACGAGGTTCAATGTAGCCCTGTCGCACTCCGGCCGGCAGTGGAGCTTAATGTAAATTGCTGTGCCAAAATACAAGTTAACTGGTAAAATGATCCTAGGTCCTTGTCACCTCTAGTCATGTCAGCAACCTGCTGAAGTGTGTCCTGGTTCTCCAGGCTTCGCAGCACTTCCATGGCTGGTTTCTATCACCCGCTGCTCATATCAATCAGCACAGACGGACAGAAAGAAAGGCTCAAATGGTTGTGCTGTTACTAAAGACGGTAGAGAGAGAAAGGGCAGCAGATGGGGTGTTGGTGGCTTCAGTCTAGATTGAAAGGATCTCACAGGACAGTTTATTCACACCTCCGATATCCTCCCTCTCTTTGAGTGAAAACATGATATTTTAACCACAACTATATACCAATGCTTGTAATGTTACACAAAGAACCTTCCTCTCTCCGTCTATAGCTCACCAATAGTTCATTGGAAAAGCTCTTGGAAATTTGAAGTAAATTGTGATCTTGACTACAAATGTTGCGAAAACATAATGTACGTTTCTGTTTGGATTCTTTTGGGTTTTAGATCAATTCTCTCTGAAGAACTTTGGAGTACGGCTCTTCTAAAAAGGGCAGGAAACCAGAGTTAAAGGTCTCTGTATCCTGTCCTCGGGGAAGACGGTCAAGCACCATAAGAGGAAAACTCCTGTTACTTCAAGAAACATATAAAGAGATTGATGTTCCTAGTTTGGAGGGCTACATTCTCAGTGGGTATTCTGACCCCTCTTGACACTGTAGAGAAGCCAAGGATAGCTATCTCTGACAATGTGCATTGTTTGTGTGTGTCAAACCAAGTCAAGAAACAATCTATTATTCCATCTTATTCTATTCTACTATATATTTTAATGTAAAAAAACACAATCCCCCAATTTAAAGGCCACCTGTTGTTGTCAGATTTTATCAGGTTGAATTTTGTCCACTCTCACTGAGATGTTTAGAGCCAGGCCCTAAATATCCTACTACCTGGAGGAGAAGAGTGGTTTATGGAGCCTGGAGTCCAGTGGAGTTACAGGCTTGTATCATTGCATGTAGACCCGGCTAGGAAAGGGACTGCTCTCCCCTACTGCTAATGCACAGACCTTGTATATGTTGTCCCTGAAGTAGCATACTATTGGTCCGGAGCTGCTGGATCTGAGTGAACCTCAATGTAACTGGACTGATGGGCCATAGAAAGTGTCCCATCGTTTCATCTTAAGAGGTTTGAATGGAGGAATGGTTGAAAACCATGCATGTGTTAGCCTATACTGTTTTGGAGCAACAGTTTTTACTATAATTCAATGGTGGAATAGGAAACCTGTAGGAAAATCTAAAGGGTTCAAGCTGTCATTTACAATTTGGTTGTCGAAACATTACATTTCACTTTGCCTCATTTCTTAGTTGCAGGTACAAAGTATTTGTTTCCTTCCTCTTACAGTACGTAAAGATGTGCAAGCACAGTACAGAATGTTAACGTCCACAAAATCATTCCCTGATCCTTTCAATCACTTGCAACCCACCCCATAACCAGATATTGTATTGGTGACATGTTGTGTATTTGTGTTTGTATTTGTATTGTGTGCGGCACTTAGCAAGGTTACACAATCCAGTCACCTCTTGGACACGCAAGGACTGCCTGTGCTTACTGGGGGCTGGCCTTTGAAAGTATGAAAATAACTGGGGGAAGTGCTGATGTACATCTGAGTCACATTAATGGTGGAGGGTCTCCTGTAGTGCTGAGACTTTCCTGCCTGCTCTTTAACAGCTCGCTCTATCTGAGGAGTCAGTCATACCTGTGGTCAGGCAAGGCTGCTGCAACGGTCACGGCCACTGTAAAAAACGTGCATGGTACTACCCAGCCAGGGTCCTTCTGTGATACCATAGAACAGGGTTTCCCAAACTTGGTCCTGGGCCTCCCCTGGGAGCACGTTTTGGTTTTTTTGTCCTATCACTACACAGCTGATTCAAATAACCAAAGCTTATGATGACTTGGTTATTTGAATCAACTGTGTAGTGATAGGACAAAAACAATACGGGCTCCCAGAGGGGGGCCTAGGACCAAGTTTGGGAAACCCTGCCATAGAACATCACATTTTACTGGGCCCTTTGTTTTGACAGGTCATATAACAATTTTGAGTGGTCTATCATGGAAAGTAAAATAGTCTTACAATTGTTGAATTCCAATGTGTCATCTGTTGTAAAATATTAGATATGTCCTTCAGTGTAAACTTTCTTTTTAGTGGCTCACTTATTGCTTTAATAAGATATATTAGGACGGCATCATTAGGCTAAGTATTATTTATAGCTTTTTGTTTGAGATTAACTGCAGAAATCATTTTCTTTACATCTACCGAGTGTGCGACGTTGTGTAGACTACAGGCCACCGGCAAGTTCAGCTGAACGCAAAAAGAAACAAACTCACTTGAAATCTCCCGAAAACAGCGCTGGTATTATGTTCAAAGGTCCCCGCGGTGGGTCTAATGGGAAATATTGTAAAGACTGTGACTCCAGGAATTTCAGCCTAGCTGCTTAAGCCTGATTGAAGTAATAACTCACGAAGTCCCCGTTGAATTTCCTGCCATGACATATACCTGTGGTCGAAACTAATAAGGCTTCCTATACCAGGTTTAGGGTCTTTAAACGTGACCCTAAATAAGATCTCGTGATTGACTATGTGATCTCGTAGGTTTATAAAACATCAAAACTCTTCCCCGGACACAACGCATTCCATTACAAATATGACCCCCCGAGTTGATAAGAAAGCGTGACAATCAATGTGTTTGTTTTTTAGTATAGGCCTATGTGATTCAAACGCACTTTTCACATCGATCATTCAATTTCAGTCCGTGTCTATACGTTTTCATTAGTTGACTTTGTATATGCCGAGCATATTCGTAATTCTTTACAATTTATGTGCAGCCTGCTCTTTTCAAGCGCTATAATTACGCACGCCTCTCCTGTGAGTCCATTACGTACCAAATGTTAGCAAGGCCATAACACAGGATTGGAAATTAAATATATGAAAAACGGAATATTATGTTTAATTTGAATAACTTGTAGGCTTACGGTTATAGGCATACCACGTTTGGGTTCAGGTTTGGATCAGCGTATTTACTAATTTATTTCAGGTGAATATTTCTTGTTCAGAATTATCTAAATATTGGAAGCTATATAATGACTACAAATAGGCAACTTGTCGCTTTTTGAATAATTAAGATGTGCATACGGTAAATGACTTCTGATTTATCATAATATGCTCATATGGTTAACTATTGTTTAGCTATTATTAATATTATTGTTATTATTATTATTATTATTATTATTATCAGTAGTAGTAGTATTCCCATAGATTCCCAGCAGTGATCGATCAGTCTCATACTCTTGACAAAGCAAGTGTCTGGTGTTCGTGTGTTGTTGTCTAAAGTTATTTGATTTAAACCAAAGAGATTCGATAACATCTGCACAGCAGACATCATTAAATCTTATATGATGGCTACGCCTATGTTACGTCACCCGTTTCAACTAATTATGTAGCGAGGAAAAGA